>NC_081266.1:11488995-11653995 GCF_030490865.1 Poecile atricapillus
AAATTCCTGAAAAATCCCCAAAAAATTCCCTAAATCTTCTCAAAACCCAACTGAATTCCAGAAACATCTAGCAAAATCTCCAAAAATTCCCACAAAATACATGAAAAATTCCTCAAAAAGCCAAATTCTCCTCAATATCCCACAAAATTCCACAAAAATCTCACAAAACCTTCACAAGTTTCCGAAAAATCTAAGAAAAATCCCTCAAAACTCTTCAAGTCTCCTCAGAATCCCACAAACTTCTTGAGAAACCCCACAAAATTCCAGAGAAGTCCCACAAAATTCCCTAAATCATTTCAAAACCATACCAATTCACAGGAATGACCCACAAAATCTCCACCCATTCCCACAAAATCCCACAAAAATCCCTCAAAATTCCCTAAATCTTCTGAAAACTCTACCAAATTCCAGAAACACCCCATAAAATCTCCACAAATTCCCACAAAATCCAAGAAAAATCCCTCATAATTCTTCAAGCCGCCTCACAATCTCACAAAATTCCACAAAAATCTCACAGAATCTCCTCAAATGTTCACAAAATCTAAGAAAAATTCTTCAAAATTCATCAATTCTCTGCAGAATCCCACAGAATTCCAGAAAAGTCCTACAAAATCTCCACAAATTCCCACAGAATTCCGGAAAAAATCACACAAAATTCCTGAAAAATCCCACAAAATTCCCCAAATCTTCTGAAAACTTAACAAATTCCAGAACCATCCCACAAAATCTTTTCAATATCCAACAAAATTCCTGAAAAATCCCACAAAATTTCCTAAATCTTCTCAAAACCCAACTGAATTCCAGAAACATCCCACAAAATCTCCACAACTTCCCACAAAATACATGAAAAAAACCTCAAAATCCTTAAATCTCCTCAGTATCCCACAAAATTCCAGGAAAATCCCACAAAATCCCCACAAGTTTCCACAAAATCCGAGAAAAATTCCACAAAATTCTTCAAGCCTCCTTAGAATCCCACAAAATTCACAGGAAAAATACACAAAATTCCTGAAAAATCCTACAAAATTCACAAAATCTTCTCAAACTCCTACCAAATTGCAGAAACATCCCACAAAATCTCCACAAATTCCCACAAAATCCAAGAAAAATCCCTCAAAAATCATCAAGCTGCCACACAATCTCACAAAATTCCACAAAAATCTCACAAAATCTCCACAAATGTCCACAAAATCTAAGAAAAATCCCGCAAAATTCATCAAGTCTCCTATAAATCCCACAAAATCCTTGAAAAGCCTTACAAAATTTCAAAAAAAAATCACTCAAAATTCCCTAAATCTTCTGAAAACTCTACCAAATTCCACAAAAATCTCACAAAATCTCCACAAATTAACACAAAATTCCTGAAAAACCCCACAAAATTCCAGAGAAGTCCCACAAAATTCCCCAAATCTTCTCAAAACCAACTGAATTTTATAAAGATCCCACAAAATCTCCACAAATTCCCACCAAATACATGAAAAATCCCTCAAAATTCTTCAAGCCGCCTCACAATCCCACAAAATTCCACAAAAATCTCACAAAATCTCCACAAATGTTCACAAAATCTAGGAAAAATTCCTCAAAAATCTTCAAGCCTCCTCAGAATCCCACACAATTCACAGGAAAAATACACAAAATTCCTGAAAAATCCCCAAAATTCATAAAATCATCTCAAACCCTTACCAAATTGCAGAAACATTCCACAAAATCTACACAAATTTCCACAAAATCCAAGAAAAATCCCTCAAAATTCTTCAAGTTGCCTCACAATCTCACAAAATTCCACAAAAATCCCACAAAATCTCCACAAATGTTCACAAAATCTAAGAAAAATTCCTCAAAATTCGTCAGTTCTCTGCAGAATCCCACAAAATTCCAGAAAAGTCCCTAAAAGTTCCAGAAACATCCCACAAAATCTCCTCAATATCCAACAAAATTCAAGAAAAATCCCTCAACATGCCAAAATCTCCTGAATATCCCACAAAATTCCACAAAAATCACACAAAACTACCACAAGTTTCCACAAAATCGAAGAAAAATTCCACAAAATTCTTCAAGCCTCCTAAGAATCCCACAAAATTCTTGAAAAATCCCACAAAATTCTAGAAAAATCTCACAAAATTCCCTAAATCTTCTGAAAACCGAACTGAATTCCAGAAACATCCCACAAAATCTAAACAAATGTCCACAAAATCTAAGAAATATCCCGCAAAATTCATCAAGTCTCCTCTAAATCCCACAAAATCCTTGAAAAACCTACAAAATTTCAAAAAAATCACTCAAAATTCCCTAAATCTTCTGAAAACTCTACCAAATTCCACAAAAATCCCACAAAATCTCTGCAAATGTTCACAAAATCTAGGAAAAACTCCTCAAAAATCTTCAAGCCTTCTCAGAATCTCACACAATTCACAGGAGGAATACACAAAATTCCTAAAAAATCTCAAAAATTCACAAAATCTTCTCTAACTTCTACCAAATTCCAGGAATATCCCACAAAATCCCCACTAATTTCCATCAAATTCAAGGAAAACCCCACAAAATTACCTCAATCATTTTATACCCATACCAGATTCCAAGCACATGTCACAAAATTCCCTAAATCTCTTCAAAACCCAACTGAATTCCAGAAACATCCCACAAAATCTCCACAAATAACCACAAAATACATGAAAAATCCCTCAAAATGCCAAAATCTCCTCAATATCCAACAAAATTCCACAGAAATCCCACAAAACCTCCACAAGTTTCCACAAAATCGAAGAAAAATTCCAGAAAATTCTTCAACTCTCCTCAAAACCACACAAATTCCTTGAAAAAGCCCACAGGATTCCAGAATAATCCCTCAAAATTCCCTAAATCTTCACAAAACCCTACCAAGTTCCAGAAACATCCCACAAAATCTCCACAGTTGTCCACAAAATCTAAGAAAATTCCCGCAAATTTCATTGTCTCCTCTAAATCCACCAAAATCCTTGAAAAGTCTTCCAAAATTCCAGAAAAATCCCTCAAAATTCCCTGAATCTTCTGAAAACTCTAACAAATTCCAGAAATGCCCCATAAAATCCCATCAAGTTAACACAAAATTCAAGAAAAACACCACAATATTCACTAAATCTTTTCAAAAACCACAAAACTCTTGAAAAGCCCCACAGAATTCCAGAAACATCCCACAAAATCTCCTCAATATCCAACAAAATTCCTGAAAAATCCCACAAAACTCCCTAAATCTTCTCAAATCCCAACTGAATTCCAGAAACATCCCACAAAATCTCCACAAACTTCCACAAAATTCAAGAAAAATCCCTCAAAAGCCCAAAATCTCCTCAATATCCCACAAAATTCCACAAAAATCACACAAAATCTCCACAAATGTTCAGAAAATCCAAGAAAAATTCCACAAAATTCTTCAAACCTCCTCAGAATCCCACACAATTCACAGGAAAAATTCACAAAATTCCTGAGAAATCCCAAAAATTCACAAAATCTTCTCAAACCCTTACCAAATTGCAGAAACATCCCACAAAATCCCCACAAATTGACACAAAATCCAAGAAAAATCCCTCAAAATTTTTCAAGCCGCCTCACAGTCTCACAGAATCTCCAGAAATGTTCACAAAATCTAAGAAAAATTTTTCAAAATTCGTCAAATCTCTGCAGAATTTCACAAAAGTCCAGAAAAGTCCCTAAAAGTTCCAGAAACATCCCACAAAATCTCCTCAATTCCCAACAAAATTCAAGAAAAATCCCTCAACATGCCAAAATCTCCTCAATATCCCCCAAAATTCCACAAAAATCACACAAAACCTACACAAGTTTCCACAAAATAGAAGAAAAATTCCACAAAATTCTTCAAACCTCTTCAGAATCCCAAAAAATTCTTGAAAAACCCCACAAAATTATAGAAAAATCCCACAAAATTCCCTAAATCTCCTTAAAACCCAACTGAAATCCAGAAACATCCCACAAAATCTCCACAAATGTCTACAGAATCTAAGAAAAATCCCGCAAAATTCATCAAGTCTCCTCTAAATCTCAAAAAATCCTTGAAAAGCCTAACAAAATTTCAAAAAAATCACTCAAAATTCCCTAAATCTTCTGAAAACTCAACCAAATTCCACAAAAATCCTACAAAATCTCCACAAATTCCCTCAAAATTCCTGAAAAACCCCACAAAATTCCAGAGAAGTCCCACAAAATTCTTCAAGCCTTCTCAGAATCCCACACAATTCACAGGAAAAATACACAAAATTCCTGAAAAATCCACAAAATTGTCAAAATCTTTTCAAAACCCCACCAAATTCCAGAAACATCTCACAAAATCTATACCAATTTCCACAAAATCCAAGAAAAATCCCACAAAATTCCCTAAATCTCCTCAATACCCTACCAAATTCCAGGAATATCCCACAAAATCCTTACTGATTTCCATAAAATTTAAGAGTAATCCCACAGAATTCCGTAAATCACCTTAAAACAATAGCAAATTCCAGGAATATGCCACAAAATTCCCTAAATCTTCTCAAAACCCAACTGAATTCCAGAAACATCTTACAAAATCTCAACAAATAAACACAAAATTCAAGAAAATTCCCTCAAAATGCCAAAATCTCCTCAATATCCCACAAAATTCCACAAAAATCATACAAAACCTCCACAAGTTTCCACAAAATCTATGAAAAATTCCACAAAATTCTTCAAGCCTCCTCAGAATCCCACAAAATTCTTGAAAAGCCCCACAAAAGTCCAGAAACATCCCACAAAATTCCATATATCTCCTCAAAACCCAACTGAATTCCAGAAACATCCCACAAAATTTCCACAAATTCCCACAAAATACAGGAAAAATCCCTCAAAATGCGAAAATCTCCTCAGTATCCCACAAAATTCCACAAACATCACACAAAACCTCCACAAGTTTCCACGAACTCTAACAAAAAGTCCTAAGAATTCTTCTAGTTTTCTCAAAATCCCACAAAGTCCTTGAAAAGGCCCACAAAATTCCAGAAAAATCCTGCAGAATCTCCACAAATTCCCATAAAATCTAAGAAAAATTCCTCAAATTTCTTCAAGTCTCCCCAGAATCCCAAAGAATTCCAGAAGAACCCACAAAATTCCTCAAAAATCCTTTCAAAATTCCCTAAATCTCCTCAAAACCCAACTGAATTCCAGAAACATCCCACAATATCTCCACAAATTCCCACAGAATACATGAAAAACCCCTCAAAATCCCTAAATCTCAGCAATATCCCACAAAATTCCACAAAAATCACACAAAACCTCCACAAGTTTCCACAAAATCGAAGAAAAATTCCAGAAAATTCTTCAACTCTCCTCAAAACCACACAAATTCCTTGAAAAAGCCCACAGGATTCCAGAATAATCCCTCAAAATTACCTAAATCTTTACAAAACCCTACCCAGTTCCAGAAACACCCCACAAAACCTCCACAATTGTCCACAAAATCTAAGAAAAATCCCGCAAAATTCATCAAGTCTCCTCTAAATCTCACAAAATCCTTGAAAAGCCTTCAAAAATTCCAGAAAAATCCCTCAAAAGTCCCAGAATCTTCTGAAAACTCTACCAAATTCCAGAAACGCCTCATAAAATCTCCACAAATTACCACAAAATTCAGGAAAACTGCCACAAAATTCACTAAATCTTTTCAAAACCCACAAAATTCTTGAATAGCCCCACAAAAGTCCAGAAACATTGCACAAAATTTCCTCAATATCCAACAAAATTCCAGAAACATCCCACAAAATTCCTTAAATTTTTTAAAAACCCAACTGAATTCCAGAAACATCCCACAAAATCTCCACAAACTTCCACAAAATTCAAGAAAAATCCCTCAAACCCCCTAAATCTCCTCAATATCCCACAAAATTCCACAAAAATCACACAAAATATCCACAAATGTTTACAAAATTTAAGAAAAATTCCTCAAAATTCTTCAAGTCTCCTCAGAATCCCACAGAATTTTTGAAAAATTCACAAAATTCCTGAAAATTTTTCACAAAATTCCCAAAATCTTCTCAAAACCCTACCAAATTCCAGAAACATCCCACGAAATCCTCACTAATTTCCATAAAATTCAAGGAAAATCTCTCAAAATTCCCTAAATCATCTTAAAACCATACCAAATGCTAGGACAATCCCACAAAATTCCCTAAATCTCCTCCATACCCAACTGAATTCCAGAAACATCCCACAAAATCTCCTCAATATCCCACAAAATTCCACAAAAATCACACAAAACCTCCACAAGTTTCCACAAGTGCTCTCCTGCGTGCTGATGCATCTTGAAGGAGGCAGGATTCCATCAAGTACCTTCTGTGTCTCCCGTGGGAAATTCTTTCATGTCTTAGAGTTTCAGGCATGTGTTGTGTGGCTGTGCTGCACCCCAGGGCCAGGCTCTGCCTCTCTTTGCTCTGGCTGCTGCTTCCAAGCTGTCCTCTGTGATTTTGATTTGCAAGCCACCTCTCTGACCAGCTTCCACTTTGCTTGAAAAATTCAGCACCATGTTGGTGGCTGAACAAGTCCCAGAGCTGGGGAGAAGGATTTGAGCATCAATTTGCATCACAGAGTTGTTAGAGTGGGGAAAATGTTGCATCCCTCCTGGACCTGGAGCTTCTAATCTTGTTGCAAACACTGAAAACCTCTTCAGCTTCTTTCATTCTACTTAAATTTGATTCCTGCTTTGATTTCACACCTCTTTCATGTAGCTTTTTCCTCTGTCCTTGGCTAGATTTGTCAGGCCTGAGAAATTTGGTCGAGCCTTGGGACAGTTCCCATCATCTCTCCCTGCTCCTAATGCTGCTTTGAATTCTCTTGGGAATCTGAGCATGAGGGAAACTGGGGGGACTTTAGTGAGAGGAAAAGTGAGGCACAGAGGCTGAAGTGCAAATGCAGAGTGTGGGTCACCAGAGTCTGCAGTGTTGTGGGGATGTGGGCCATGCAAACAGATGTTTCTTCTCTGAGAATGGTTGATTCCTTCGGTGTGTCTCCTCCTGAAATTCCTGTGCACCAGGCCTGGTGCTGGAGCTGCAGCAGCACAAAGTTGCCAGGGAGCCGTGTGGGACCCAGTGGGAATCATTTCTTTGCTGCTTTTGATGAAAAGTTGTGACATGAATCTCAGTGTCAGGGAGGTGCCCCGTTAATGCTGCTGCAGTGCCCACACACTGTGTCTGGAGACAGCTCAGGAGAAAATGAAGAAAAGCCAGAATGAAATCCCATGTGCTACTGAACTCTATCAGAACTTGCTTGGAGTGAAGTGTGTGAAGTGACTGGGGAGAGCTGGATAGAAGGGACAGCTCTGAGAAGTGTGTGGTTCATCACTGACATCCTTCCAGTGATCTTAGCACACAGACGAAAAAGTATCAGTTTGCATGGCCTGAATCTCTGGGTCTGGAAATCCTGCGTTTTGCACAAGCTGTGCTGAGCTCATCTGGCTCTGAAATGTCATCTCTGCACCTTAGGCAGGAAGAGCATCAGAGTTGTGAAGAGATGAATAAAAATCAGTGGTAACCCAGAAGCAAACCTTGGCAATAGACATGTGTGGCAGGTGAGGAGACTGAAAGCTTTCATTCTTGTTGTGGGAGAACGAATTCAGCAATAAAACATCCTGTCTCTTGGCATTAAAATACTTTAGCTTCAGTGCTGCCCCAGCCCATCAATGTCCCTGTGTGGTTGGGGTTGGGTTCTCCCCCTATAGCTCTCTGCAGGTTGGTGCTAATTCAAGATGTTCTGGCAGGTTCCAATGTTTTGGTGTGCGAGCAGGGAGTGCAGAAGAGGGATTGCAAGCTCTGCCATTTGCTGTGCTAGAAAGTCTAAGGGACAAATTTGTGCCAATTAAGGTCTCCCCTTGAAGTAGGAGGAACAACTGATGTTGTGCTTGTAGCAGAGTGTGGTGACAGAGGGGGTTTCCAAAGGAAATGTTGGTGCATGTAGGCCAGAGGCCCCTGTGCTGAGGCTCCCTCCAGGCTGGCTCCAGCCCCTCAGGGTGCCCAGGAAGCAGGCTGTCCGCAGCCCAGTGCAGCCTCCTTAGCCCTGGGGCTAGCCAGGGAAGAGGCATGGATGAGGCTGAGCCCTGCTCCCATGTGGGATGCCATGGGACAGGGCCCACTGGGATTTGCCCCTCCAGCTCCCAAGTGTGTCCAGAGAAACTGCAAGGAGAGGGTGAGCTCTGTCAGTGGGACCCCCTGTGGACAGGGAGCCCACTGCTGGGTTGGCTGTGCCAGCTCCCTCCGGGACATCCAGCCCTAGGAACCTGGAGCGAGTGGAGAGCACAACTTTGCAAATGTGTCCGAAGCAAATACAAAGAGAACTGGGGTGTGAAAAACAAAGAATGTTTATTTGTAGAAGAAAATGAACAAGAATGAACTACACAACATATATTCATTGTAAGAATATTGGTAACAACAACAACAACAACAAAGTGTAGAACCTATTTACCTAAGAACATATCTAACAAAACTATATGAAACAAATTTACAGAACAATACAGCAAACTCTAAAACATCTCTCTGAACACAACAAGTCTAAAACGTATATACAGATGGGTGGCATCTCTGCCCGGGATGTGCCTCAGTCCTGGAAGAAAAACAAGTAGCACGGTCAGTGCAGTCAGGCATGGAGGGGTGTTCCATGTGCTCCCGGGCTGGGACACTGGCACAGGGGGACTCTGCTGCCAGAAGTGAGCCTGGCTGGGGCTGGGGGCTGTGGCCCAGGCACTGGAACAGGGCTTGTGTGGCCCAAAGCAAGGCCAGGCCAGGCCAGGGATGGCCACCAGAATCCAGTGCATGGGCTAGCGTGTCCCTGAGCAGGGAGTGCCCAGCCCAGCCCCAGCCTGGCAGCAGAGGACCCGCTCTGCCCGTGGGGAGCACCTGCCTGTTCTACTGCTGGCATTGGTCTTCATCCCAACACCATGTCCTCCTCCTCGTCTTCTATATCAATTTCCATCTCCTCAATATCGTCTTGAATTTCCACCTCCATTTCTTCTTCCATCTCGTCCACATCTATGTCCATCTCTTCATCTTCGGTGTTCTCTTCGTCCACTTCCATTCTCTCTTCACTGTTAACTGGTGTATCAACTTCCATCTCCTTCACTGTGTCTGTGGCAGCCTGCAGAGGTAGCAAAATCTCCGAGTGGGGTCCCTTTCCAGCACTATCCCACAGAGCTCCAGCCCACCCAGGCAGCTGGGGGGTGTCCACCTCCATGGAACAGTACCATACCTTCTTTGGAGCAAAGGCAGACATGGTGCAGGATGGAGAACAAAATGCAGGCAATGGGGAGCTTTAGGGACTGCTGGGGCAATCGGGGAGCAGGTGGAAACAAGGTGACTGGGGTACGCCTGGAGTACCGTGAAAAGCATCCTGACACAACGAGCCAATCACAGGTTGTGTTGTGGCCGTTGCTGGATGCTGGAAGTTCTAGCTGGAGCGTGCACTGTGACATCACTGCCAGGAGCCCAGGCCCAGGCTGAAGTGGACAACGGAGACCATAGAATGATGGAATCCCTGGGTGGCTGGGCTTGGAAGGGACCCTAAAGAGCATCTTGTTCCAAGCTGAGCAATCTTCCCCCAGAACAGGTTGCTCAGAGCCCTGCTCCCAGCTGGCCTTGGATGTTGCCAAGGATGGAGCATCCCCAGGCTGTGTGCACAGCCTGGGCCAGTGCCCCAGCAGCCTGAGTGGAAAAGAGCAGCTTCATTAGATGCAACTTCAGTCTCACTCCTGCAGTTGAAAGGCTTCTCCTCTCTGTGCCCATCTTTCCTAGAGCTGCAGGGAGGCCTCCCCAGCACCTTCTCTATCCAGGCTGAGCATCCCCAGCCCCACATGGACAGCAGTCCGATGCCTGGGGGTCAAGGCTAAAGGGTAGCAAAGAGCATCAGGAAGTGAGAGATGGAAGCTTTTGGAGAGGGAAGGTTCACCTCTAAATGTAGAAAATCAATAAAAGTAGAGGGGAAAATGGCGGCACTGTGGCTCTGTTCTAACTGGGGAATATTTTCTTTTCTTCTTTTGTGTCGTGCTGCCCCAAGCTTTGTTTTTTAAAAGGAGCTTTGGCAAAATATCCGTTGTCTTCTCCATTGGTGAAACACTGAGCAAAGTCTGGGCAAGCTAATGATGCAGAGTAAAACCTGCAAATATCTCCTGGTGATCCTGATCCTGGGGAATGCAGCTAAAGCCAGCCAAAAGCAATTTCTGGAAAGTCAACCCTGGTTTACGTTTTCTGGAGTTTGGCTGTGCCAACTAAATCAGTCACTTATAAAAAAGGAAAAAAAACTCAAACCAAAAGAGACAAAAACACAAACAAACCCAAAGAAACCAATGAAACCAATAGATAAAAAACCCCAAATAAAACCAAAGGCAATGAGAAGTTAGGATTAGTTGTAAGGATATCACAGCAGGCAAATGGCTGCTTCCTACAGGATCACCATCCAAAGCCACCTAGAACAATTTCTCCAAAATATATCCAGCAGGAGAAATCTAAAAAGTGATCCATGGCAGCTTTGGGGGCAGCTCTGCATTACGGTGAAGGATGAGCATGCAGTGGTACAGATGCAGCACTGCCCACCCTCCAGGCTGCTGTTTGCTCTGCTGAAAGACTCTTGCAGGACTGTGGCCCCTCTCAAAGCAATGGAAATCATTGCCACAGCTCTCAGTTGAGGCACTGGCATTTCCAGAGCCAGATTCAGGCACAATCCTACTGCCTGCTGAGCATCTGGGAAAGATCCTGAGCATCTTCAGGCCTAGAAGCACAAAAGAGCTCAGGCTCTCCCTGAACTGGCTTTTCAGGGCAGGTTTCCATATCTCTGCAAGATTTCTTCATCCCTCAACACGTCTGACTTTATGTCCAATGATGCATTTGGGTTTCTTCCTTCCTCCTGTGTGCCCCTGAGTAACCTTCCACGTGGATGGAGGAGATTGTGTACAGGACAATTGATTCCTGGATTGCCATTTTGCTTCACTGTCACTCAGTTGAACATGGTCCTTATCTAAGAAGGACTTGCAAGAAATGGGTAGGAGTTTTGGCTCTGAGAGGAGCAGAAAGCACATTTTCTACACCAAATTGCCAGCTGATACAGTTTCCCTGCCAAAATAGTGATTCTCATTCATCTTCCTGGGAAGAATGTGAAGACCCATTCAGAGATCCCAGGTTCAGCTGGCCTGTGGCTTTGTGTACCTCATTTCACATGTCCAGCTTCAAGGGCCAGTAAAAGAGGCTCATGTTTGCCTTGCTACGCAGAAGTCTGTAGGTATTTCCAGGAGAAAAGGAAAAACATCGCTGTCCTGTGGTGTGCTAGAAATGCCACCACAATTGTGAGTCTGTGAGCAGACGGCTAGTGCTTTTTGGGGATGCAAGAGTTGAGAGTGTGGCAGAGCGGTTTTGATACTCTTTTTAGAGTCTTGAAAACATTGTTGCCAAAACAATCTTTTTCTCCTGTCTTCTGTCCTAAACTGTGGAACAGAGAAAATGGAAAGGAGCAGAGGTTTGTTTCAATTGGCTTTTCTATTTTGATGTCTTCAAACAGTGTCAGCTTGATGCATGATACTTTAGAAATTGGATGAGTTGCACCTATTTCATCCCAGCAGAGAGGTGGGATTGAAGACTTCAGACAAGAGAAGTACTGGATGTGTAAGAGCTCAGTTTTCCACCCCTCACCCCCTGGTATCTCGCTGGAGTATTTGAAGCAGCCGCAGCCAGATACATTAAAATTCTGCTCCAAACCACAACAGAATGCAAATGTTCTACCAAATGGGCAAAAATAAGAGTAGTGGGCGGGCGGCAGCCCTTTCTGAAGAGCTCGTGTTGATTTTGAAAAGTCAGATGCAAACAAGTTTTGTCATATTTCTTTCCTAGAAAAATGGAGCTATTGAATAGAAATAATTTTCTTAGGCTGTTAAGTTTGGTCTGATTTTCAATGTGGCAGGAATAGACCAGGTTGCAGAGAAGCTGTGATTGTCTGACCCTTGGAAGGGTTGAAGGCCAGGTTGGATGGGGCTTGGAGCAAGCTGGTCTAGGGGAAGGTGTCCTGAGTGTGCTGAGAGTTGGAACAAGAGGAGCTTTAAGGTCCCTTCCAAGCCAACACATCCTGGGAGTCCATGAAGAGAAACTTGGACTTTTCCTGAGATGCTGCCTTTGCAAGGGCAAGTCCCAAATACCCCAGGTAGTTTGAAATGCCCTGAGCAGAACCCAGCTGTGCTTTCTCATAGGTTGCCGCGGCGGTGGAGGTGGCAGGGGTGCCGCGACTCCCGGAAAAGCGGTCCGCGGTTGGGCTGCCCGGGGCACAGACACGTCCTCTGCCCGGCGAGTGATTTCAGCTCAGCTCAGCTCAGCGGCAGCGTGCAGGCGACACGGAGGGAGAGAGCAGAGCGCTGTGTGGCGTTCTGCAGAGAACTGGCCTTTATTACAGCCGGGCCTTCGGCCAAGGGAGCCAGTGACAGCAGCTCTCTGGAACAGGGGATAATCTGGGGTATGTATAGGGGAGGAGAGGGGCTGGGGGAAACTGGGATACAGGTATTGGGGTGGGGTGGCAGGAGAGGACAGCTATGGAGTGTAACAGTTTAACATAACTAACTCAAAGATTTCTGGGAGTGATACTTTACTCACTCTTAGAAAAAAGTATCTTGCCTCCAAGGGAGGGCCAGGATCTCTGAATCAGGCAGTTCCCCAGCCTCCGCAGTCAACCATGGAAAAGCAGCTTCTGAACAATAAAGATTGCTCTTGCCGTGCCAACCTCGCTGCGTTGTGTGTCCGTCTCGAGCACCACAGCGACCCTCTGCAAACAGAGCTGCACCTGACTGAAAATGAATGGGACAGAAATCAGGAACTCTGAAAGTTTGATTTCCTATCAAATACAGCCCAGCCAGCCAGCCCCACACAATCCCCATCCCACCGCTCCAAATGTGGATCCCACTTCTCCCAACCTCTATCTGGCCTGGGGTGACTTTGTGATCCTTGGATCCCCAGGCGTCTGTTCTGTTTCTGCTGCCTATTAAGTTCTGCACCTTCAAGACTGGCTCTGAGAGTCAAGGGGGGGAAGAAGAAGCTGCAGTTTGTTTGCAGAAATGGCACTCAGTGCCCCGCACGCTTCCCTGGCCTGTGTTGTCTGCAGCAGGGACAGACAGTGGGACAGAGCTTCTCCTTTGCTTCTAGGCACTTTAGTTCAGTTTCCTTTTTAGTTAGTTTTTAGTTTAGTTTAGTTGGTTTTTAGCTAGCTGAGGCACAGGAGTTCCCCAGAGTGTTTTTTGCCTTTTTCCTTGGATCTGTTCAAAGCTGCTCTGGACTGAGAACCCAGACAAACCCCGGGAGCTCACGGCTGTGGCCCATGGGGGCCTGGGCCCTTTCCAGCGCCGGAGGAACTGATAAGAGACTGAGCGAGCTGAGCTACACCCCATGGAAAGGACTTTTCTGGCTTTGCCATCTCTTCAAACAGCCAGAGGATTTATTCTTTAATATTATTCATCTTGCTTATGCTTGTAGATACTTTGATTGTTAAGTAAACTGTGTTTTTCCACTTTTCTCCAAGAAAATGTGTTCCTGAAATATTCGGGAGAGGGACAACTTTAATTTGTTTTTTACAGGGGCCCCATTTAGAGGTTTTCTTCCAAATTTGCCCTAAACCAGAACATCTTCCACCTCCATCTCACCTGGCGATGGTGGAACTGAGTAATTTTGGTGTGGGATTGAGATTTTCTGAGGTGGAACAAGCCCTTTTGAGTTGGGATTGAGCCCTTTTGGGGTAAAATGGAGCTGTTTTCAGTGGGATTGAGTGATTTTGAGGTGACAGATCGATCCCTCCTGGCTTTTGGAGTGCAAAGAGATGGAGATGAGAAGCTGTTGGAGGTTAGGTGTCCTTCTTTTAGTTCTGGCTCACCTGTGGAATTTTTACTCATTAGTTTCGCGGAAAACCTGACTGCGGGTGGTACTTGAGAAACACAAAGAGTTTGGTTGAGCCCAGGGGGAAAGGGGGCAGGAAAAAGGGAGGGTGGGCACAGTTTAGCAGCTTCTTCAGCTTCAGAGAAGGACACTTTGCTGGGTGCTGTTGCTGCTGAGAGAAGGGAATTTGCCATCACCCAGACGGAGCTGCTGTTTCTCCTTCTCCTTCTTCCCTCTTCGTTGGTGGCCTCACACCCCTGTCCTGCCGGGACGTGTGGCAGTGCCAGGCACCGCCGTGGAGATGCTGATCTACCTCAGCCACCAGCCCGGGATCTCAGCTCATCCCTGCTGTTCCAGCTGAGTGTTCCTCAGAGCCCTGCAGGAGCACCGGCACTGACTGCCAACCCGTGGGGGTTTGTGAAGCAAAGCCTCTCCTCCATCCTTTCCTGTCCCGGTCAAGAAGGCTGTCACGGGGTCCCTGGTTCTGTTTTGTTGTTAATGCCGTAGTTATTGTTGTTTGTGCGCCTCGTTATACACGCTAAAGTGTGTATACAGTAAAGAACTGCTATTCCTATCCACAGATCTCTGTCTGAGAGCCCCTTGAGTTCAAAATTATAATGATTCAGAAAGAGGGGATCTACATTTTCATTCCAGAGGAGGCCCCTGCCCTCCCTAGCAGACACCTGTCTTCCAAAACAAAGACAGATGGGGAGTTTCTCCACCCTCCTTACCTTTGTGGGGCCGGCAGTGCTCTTGGTTCCCCATGCTCTTTTTGTGGGGTCTTTTGTGTCTGTCTCCCTCCACTATAGGGGGGGTGGGCGTTGTGTCTGTGCCCCTCCAACTTAGGGGGACAGGGGATATTTGCTGCCCCCTTTCTTCTCCTGGGAAGCCTGTGCGGGCTCTTTGTCCCACTCTGGTTTGGGGGCTGCCAGTGTTGTCACCATCCTGGCAGCCCCCGGCCGCTCTTTGCCCTTTGCCAGGCCAGGGCTGTTCTCTGTCCGCTTGCAATTTGTGGGGCTGGCACAGGCAAAATTCCCCTCCTCTTTAGGGGGGCTGGCAGTCTCCCCTTCCCCCTCTGACTTGGGGGCCTCTGTGGGCTCCATCCATCTCTTATTTTTGGGGGGGCCGGGTATTTATCTCCCTTCAGTGTTGTGGGCTCAGGGATCGTCTCCATCCTCCTCCAGTTTTGAGGGGCCTGGGAGTAGTCTCTGCCTCCCACTGATTTGGGGGGACTGGTGCAGGCTCTACCACTCTCTGATTTTGAGGGACAACCTGGAGGAATAGCATCAAAAGCTTGACAAAGGCTGAAGGGAACGCTCTGATTACCCCTTTTGCCAAGAGGTTCCCTTAGCTGAAGTTGCTAACAAGGACCAGACTTGCCAGCCCGCACCGGGTTTCGGGTTCTTTTATTTCCTGGGCCCTCAGTCCTGCGTGGGACACGGGAGCTGGGTGCTGGAGAGGCTGCGGCAAGGCATCAGAAATGGCCTCCCTACACCCAAGGGTGGTAGAAGATCTGCTCCAGCACTGGCCGATCCATGGGGTCCTTGGACAAACAGCAGCGGATCAGATGTTGGCACTCTGGGGAGAGAAGGCAGAAAGCGGCGCTCACTTGCAGAAGGCTCCTGCCCAGCTGCTCCCGGCGCCTGCAGAAGCCGGGCCACGCTGCATGTGCTGGGAGCTGCCCTTGGCGGGAGAGCGGCACGGCAGGACAAGCGTCCGCTCCTTCAGCCAAGCGTGCCACAGCCAGCCTGCCACGGGCCACCTGCTGCAGCCGGCCCTTGAGGGCACATGGACGTCCCGCGCAGCTGCAGGAGGGCTGGGCTGGGCTGTGCGCTGCCACCTGCCAAAGCCTGCCTTCTTCAGGCCCCATACCAACCTGGAGAGGCCTCCTGCGGGAAGAAGAGCTGCCCCAAGACGATGTCTCGCTCGTTCTCGAAGGGTAAGTACCCGCACACCATCTCAAACAGCAGCACGCCCAGGGACCAGATGGTCGCCCCATCGCCGTGGTAGCAGCGAAGGCCGATCCACTCGGGCGGGCAGTACGTGCGTGTTCCTAGGGGAGACGGGCCTTCAAGTCCCCTCAGAATCCCACAAAATCCTTGAAAAGCCCCACAAAATTCCAGAAAAATCCCAGAAATTCTCCACCCATTTTCACAAAACTCAGGAAAAATCCCTCAAAATTATTTAAATTTTCCCAAAATATCACAAAATTCCAGAAAAATACACTAAGTTCTAGAAAAATCCCTCAAAATTCCCTAAATATTCAGACATCTCTACCATATTCCAGAAACATCCCACAAAATCTCCACGAATTCACACAAAATTCAAGAAAAATCCTTCAAAATCCCTAAATCTCCTCAATATCCAACAAAATCCTGTCAAAAATCCACAAAATCTCCACAAATAACCACAAAATACATGAAAAATACCTCAAAATTCCAAAATCTCCTCAATATCCCACCAAATTCCACAAAAA
The DNA here is from genome assembly GCF_030490865.1 of Poecile atricapillus. Taxonomy (NCBI): domain Eukaryota; kingdom Metazoa; phylum Chordata; class Aves; order Passeriformes; family Paridae; genus Poecile; species Poecile atricapillus. The sequence continues at coordinate 11,505,352 of NC_081266.1, forward strand.
TCCCACAAAACCTCAACAAATTTCCACAAAATCTAAGAAAAATTCCTCAAAATTCTTCAGGTTTCTTCAGAATCCCACAGAATCCAAGAAAAATTCACAAAATTCCTGAAACATCCCACAAAATTCCCCAAATCTTCTCAAAACCCTACCAAATTCCAGGAACATGCCACAAAATCTCCACAAATTTCCATAAAATTCAAGGAAAATCCCTCAAAATTCCTGAAAAATTCCCTAAATCGTCTCAAAATCCTACGAAATTCCACAAGCATCCCCCTAAATCTCCTCAAATGTCCACAAAATTCAAGAAAAATCCCACAAAAATCTCTGAATCTCCTCAATATCTTACAAAATACCACAAAAATCCCACCAAATTCCAGAAAAATCCCACAAAAGCCCCACAAATTTCTCCAAAATTCAGGAAAAATCCCTGTAAATTCCCTCAATCTTCTCAAAACCCAACTGAATTCCAGAAATATCCCACAAAATCTCCACAAATTCCCACAAAATACATGAAAAATTCCTGATAATTCGTCAATTCTCTGCAGAATCCCACAAAATCCCGGAAAAGTCCGTCAAAGTTCCAAAAACAAACCACAAAATCTCCACAAATTACCACAAAATACATGAAAAGTCCATCAAAATGCCAACATCTCCTCAATATCCCACAAAATTCCACAAAAATCACACAAAACCTCCACAAGTTTCCACAAAATCTGAGAAAAATTCCTCAAAATTTTTCAAGTCTCCTCTAAACCACACAAAGTCTTTGAAAAGGCCCACAGAATTCCTGAAAAATCCCTCAAAATTCCCTAAATCTTCACAAAACCCTACCAAGTTCCAGAAACATCCCACAAAATCTCTACAAATGTCCACAAAATCTAAGAAAAATCCTACAAAATTCATCTACTCTCCTCTAAATCCCACAAGATCCTTGAAAAGCCTTCCAAAATTCCAGAAAAATCCCTCAAAATTCCCTGAATTACCCGAAAACGCTACCAAATTCCAGAAACGCTCCATAAAATCTCCACAAATTCCCAACAAATTCAAGAAAAACACCACCAAATTTGCACAATCTTTTCCAAATACCACAAAATTCTTGAAAAGCCCCACAAAAGTCCAGAAACATCCCACAAAATCTCCTCAATAACCAGCAAAATTCCAGAAACATCCCAAAAAACTCCCTCAATCTTCTGAAAACCCAACTGAATTCCAGAAACATCCCACAAAATCTCCACAAATTTCCACAAAATCCAAGAAAAATTCTTCAAAATTCGTCAATTCTCTGCAGAATCCCACAAAATCCCAGAAAAGTCCCTCAAAGATCCAGAAACATCCCACAAAATCCCCACAAATTACCACAAAATTCAAGAGAAATCCCTCAAAAATCCCTAAATCTCCTCCAAACCCTACTAAATTCCAGGAACACCTGAAGAAATCCGCACAAAATCTAAGAAAAATCCCTCGGAATTCTTCAGTTCTCCTCAAAATTATACAGAATAGAAGATATTCCACAACATTCCAAAAAAAATTCCACAAAATTCCATAAAAATCCCAGTAAATTCTTGACATTTTCACAACAGCCCAAAAAATTGCAGTAAAGCCCCACAAATTTCCAAAAAAAAAAATCCCACAAAATCTCCACAAATATCCACAAAATACATGAAAAATCCCTCAAAATGGCAAAATCTCCTCAATATCCCACAAAATTCCAGGAATATCCCACAAAGTCGCCACTAATTTCCATCAAATTCAAGGAAAATCCCTCTAAATTCCCTAAATCACCTTAAAACCTTACGAAATTCCAGGAACATGCCACAAAATTCCCTCAATCTTCTCAAAACCCAACTGAATTCCAGAAACATCCCACAAAATCTCCACAAATTCCCACAAAACACATGAAAAAAACCTCAAAATCCCTAAATCTCCTCAATATCCCACAAAATTCCACAAAAATCCCACAAAACCTCCCCAAGTTTCCACAAAATCTAAGAAAAATTCCTCAAAATTCTTCAGGTTTCCTCAGAATCCCACAGAATCCCATAAAAATTCACAAAATTCCTGAAAAATCCCACAAAATTCCCCAAATCTTCTCAAAACCCTACCAAATTCCACAAGCATCCCGCAAAATCTCCACAAATTTCCATAAAATTCAAGGAAAATCCCTCAAAATTCCCTCAAAATTCCCTAAATCTTCTCAAAACCCGATGAAATTCTACAAACATCCCGCAAAATCTCCACACATGTCCACAAAATTAAAGAAAAATCCCACAGAAATCTCTGAATCTCCTCAATATCCCACAAAATACCACAAAAATCCCACCAAATTCCAGAAAAATCCCACAAAATCCCCACCAATTTCTCCAAAATTCAAGAAAAATCCCTCTAAATTCTTCAATCTTCTCAAAACACAACTGAATTCCAGAAACATCCCACAAAATCTCCACAAATTTCCACAAAATACATGAAAAATCCCTTAAAATGCCAAAATCTCCTCAATATCCCACAAAATTCCAGGAAAATCCCACAAAATCCCCACAAATGTTCCCACAAAATTTAAGAAAAATATCACAAAATTCTTCAAGCCTCCGCAGAATCCCACACAATTCACTGGAAAAATACACAAAATTCCTGAAAAATCCCTCAAAATTCCCTAAATCATTCCAAAACCCTACCAAGTTCCAGAAACATCCCACAAAATCCCCACTAATTTCCATCAAATTCAAGGAAAATCCCTCAAAATTCCCTAAATCACCTTAAAACCATACCAAATTCCAGGAATATGCCACAAAATTCTCTAAATTTTCTCAAAACCCAACTGAATTCCAGAAACATCTTACAAAATCTCCACAAATTCCCACAAAATCTATGAAAAATCCCTCAAAATTCTTCAAGCCGCCTCAAAATCTCACAAAATCTAGGAAAAATCCCACAAAATCTCCACAACTTCCCACAAAATACATGAAAAATACCTCAAAATTCTTCAAGTCTCCTCAGAATCCCACAAAATTCTTGAAAAATCCCACAAAATTCCAGAGAAGTCCCACAGAATTCCCTAAATCATTTCAAAACCATAACAATTCACAGGAATGTCCCACAAAATCTCCACCCAATCCCACAAAATCCCACAAAAATCCCTCAAAATTCCCTAAATCTTCTCAAAACTCTACCAAATTCCAGAAACGTCCCATAAAATCTCCACAAATTCCCACAAAATTCAAGAAGAACACCACAAAATTCACTCAATCTTTTCAAAATACCACAAAATTCTTGAATAGCCCCACAAAATTCCAGAAATATCCCACAAAATTTCCTAAATCATTCCAAAACCCTACAAAATTCCAGAAACATCCCACAAAATCTACACAAATTTCCATCAAATTCAAGGAAAATCCCTCTAAATTCCCTAAATCACCTTAAAACCATACCAAATTCCAGGAATATGCCACAAAATTCCCTAAATCTTCTCAAACCCCAACAAATTCCAGAAACATCCCACAAAATCTCCTCAGGATCCAACAAAATTCCTGAAAAATCCCACAAAATTCCCTAAGTCTTCTCAAAACCAAACAAATTCCAGAAAAATCCCACAAAATCTCCACAACTTCCCACAAAATACATGAAAAAAACCTCAAAATCCTTAAATCTCCTCGATATCCCACAAAATTCCAAAAAAATCCCACAAAACCTCCCCAAGTTTCCACAAAATCCAAGAAAAATTCCACAAAATTCTTCAAGCCTCCTCAGAATCCCACACAATTCACAGGAAAAATACACAAAATTCCAGGAAAATCCCACAAAATTCACAAAATCTTCTCAAAACCCCACCAAATTCCAGAAACATCCCACAAAATCCCCACTAATTTCCATCAAATTCAAGGAAAATCCCTCAAAATTCTCTAAATCACCGTAAAACCATACCAAATTCCAGGAATATGCCACAAAATTCTCTAAATTTTCTCTAAACCCAACTGAATTCCACACCTTACAAAATCTCCACAAATTCCCACAAAATAGAAGAAAAATCCCACAAAATTCTTCAAGCCTCCTCAGAATCTGACAAAATTCTTGAAAAACCCCACAAAATTCTAGAAAAATCACACAAAATTCCCTAAATCTTCTGAAAACCCAACTGAAATCCAGAAACATCCCCGAAAATCCCCATAAATGTCCACAAAATCTAAGAAAAATCCCGTAAAATTCTTCAAGTCTCCTCTAAATCCCACAAAATTGTTGAAAATCCCTCAAAATTTCAAAAAAATCACTCAAAAATCCCTAAATCTTCTGAAAACTCTACCAAATTCCACAAAAATCTTACAAAATCTCCCGAAATTCCCACAAAATTCCTGAAAAACCCCACAAAATTCCAGAGAAGTCCCACAAAATTCCCCAAATCTTCTCAAAACCCAACTGAATTCCAGAAACATCCCACAAAATCTCCACAAATTCCCACAAAATGCAAGAAAAATCCCTCAAAATTCTTCACGCCGCCTCATAATCTCACAAAATTCCACAAAAATCTCCACAAAATCTCCACAAGTTTCCACAAAATCCTTGAAAAATTCCACAAAATTCTTCAAGCCTCCTCAGAATTCCACACAATTCACAGGAAAAATACACAAAAATCCCTGGAAAATCCCACAAATTCACAAAATCTTCTCAAAACCCTACCAAATTGCAGAAACATCCCACAAAATCTTCACAAATTCCCACAAAATCCAAGAAAAATCCCACAAAATTTCCTAAATCTCCTCAATACCCTACCAAATTCCAGGAATATCCCCCAAAATCCCCACTAATTTCCATCAAATTCAACTAAAATCCCTCAAAATTCCCTAAATCACCTTAAAATCATACCAAATTGCAGGAACATGCCACAAAATTCCCTAAATCTTCTCAAAACCCAACTGAATTCCAGAAACATCTTACAAAATCTACACAAATTCCCGCAAAATCTAAGAAAAATCCCGCAAAATTCATCAAGTCTCCTCTCTATCCCACCAAATCACGGAAAAATCCCAGAACATTCCCTAAATCTCCTCAATATCCCACAAAATTGCAGTAGCATCCCACAAAATCTCCACAAATGTCCACAAAAATTAAAAATAATCTCTCAAAATTCCAGAAACATCCCAAAAAATCTCCTCAATATCCAACAAAATTCCACAAAAATCACACAAAACCTCCAGAAGTTTCCATAAAATCGAAGAAAAATTCCACAAAATTCTTCAAGCTTCCTCAAAATCCCACACAATTCACAGGAAAACCCCACAAAATTCAAGAGAAATTCCACAAAATTCCCTAAATCTTCTCAAAACCCAACTGAATTCCAGAAACATCCTGGAAAATCTACACAAATTCCCGTAAAATACATGAAAAATCTCTCAAAATGCCAAAATCTCCTCAATATCCCACAAAGTCCTTGAAAAGGCCCACAAAATTCCAGAAAAATACCTCAAAATTCCCTAAATCTTCACAAAACCCTACCAAGTTCCAGAAACATCCCACAAAATCTCCACAATTGTCCACAAATTCTAAGAAAAATCCTGCAAAATTCATCAAGTATCCTCTATATCCCACCAAATCACGGAAAAATCCTAGAACATTCCCTAAATCTCCTCAATATCCCAAAAAATTGCAGTAGCATCCCACAAAATCTCCACAAATGTCCACAAAAATTAAAAATAATCTCTCAAAATCTCCAGAAGTTTCCACAAAATCTAAGAAAAATTCCTCAAACTTCTTGAAGTCTCCGCAAAATCCAAAAAAAATCCAGAAAATACCACATTATGAAGAATCCAACAAAATCCCTAAATCTCCTCAATATCCAACAAAATTCCACAAAAATCCCAAAAAATCCTCACAAATTTCCATAAAATCTAAGAAAAATTCCTCAAAATTCTTCAGGTCTCCTCTGAAAACCTCAGTATTCTTGAAAATAGACCAAAAATTCCAGAGAAATCCCACAAAATTCCCTAAATTTTTTCAAAACCTTATCAAATTTAAGAAACATCCCACAAAATCTCCACAAATCTCAAAATCTAAGAAAAATCCTTCAACATTCTTCAAGTCTCCTCAAAATACCACAGAATAGCAGAAAAATCCGCAAAATTCCAGAAAAATACCACCAAATTCTTTAAATAATCTCAAAACCTTACCAAATTCCAGAAACATCCCACAAAATCCCCACAAATTTCCAAAAATTACAGAAAAATCCCTCAAAATTCCAGAAAAATCCCACAAATTCTACAAAAATCCCACAAAATTATTTAAATCTTTTCAATATCACACAAAATTCCATAAATATTTTACAGATTCCACAAAAATCCCACAAAAATCCACAAAAATCCCACAAAATTATTTCAATCTGCTCAAGATTTTATAAACTTCAACAAAAATCCCTCAAAATTCCCCAAATCTCCTCAAAATGCCACCAAGTTTTTCTCCTGGCCAACAAGTGGCCATTGCTGAGAACTGACAGCAGTTGGGACCATTGAAAAGTGACATCAACCTGGGAACACCACTTGAAGACCTAAGGCCGGCAATTCCTTGCTCTCTTTGCTTTCCGCCTTTTCAAGAGGTACCAGGGCTCCCCTTCAGCCTCCTTCCCCCCAGGCCAGCCAAGGCCACGGGAGGGGAGCGGGGCTGGCCGCAGCTCTGCGCTTCCCGGGGAGGATGGAGACTGGCAAGTGACAGGAGCCCCTTCTCAGAGGCTTGGCTGGGCCTTGCACAGCGGGGCTGCCGGGCCAGGCCGCTCCCTGCCTGGCCTGCACTTGCTGCCGCTGCTCAGTTTCACCACACACTGCCCACTAAAGATATGCAGGGAAAGATAGGAGCTTGCAGTGTGCTCAGATAATGGCCACACTCCCCACAGCAGCCATGGGAAAAAATCTTCTAGCGCAGACAGCTCCAGCTGCTGCTCCGGCAGAGATCCCGGGACCATCCACAAGGCCTGGGCAAGAGTTGAACCTGCTCTCTACTCAGGTGAGTCTTGAAAATTCATCCTTTTTTCCAGAGATAGGGGAAGAGAGAGAGAGTGATCAACACGGAAAGAGACAGCATAAACTGTTGGGAGGTGCTTCAGGGAGGCAAAGAGTTACTTTCAGATAAGCATTGTTACAGGAGAGGCATGGCTGTAAGCCAAGCTAGTGAATTTTGACCTCCTGCTTTGGGAGATGGGCGTGGGAGCCCTGGATGAAGTTGTCCCACCCCAAACCCCTTGTGAAGGGTGGCCCAGGGGTTCTGATTGGCTTTGAGTCCCTGGGGGGTTTCTCCCTTGTTGTGTTTCTAGTGGTCCCTGACCCTGAACTCTACCCTCAAAGGTGGAGACCCTCAAGAGTTCTGTCCCTCAAAACCCCTGCCCTGCCTTTGTTGGGGGCTCTCTGTTCTGGATCTGAGTTGTTCCCGTGCTGAAGAAATGGTTTCATGAACAGAGGCGCTTCTCGTTGTAGTACATGCCGGTTTCCAGAAAATATCATCCCTGGACCTGATCCTGCAGTTGCGGACTGCAACAAATGGTGGAGAATGCACGGCATCCAGCGAGGCACCAGGAGAACAGCAGGAGCGGCTCCATGGACACTCCGTAAATCCCCGGCTGATGGCTCGAGAGCCGGAGAGACTCCCGCCTTAGAAAGGAGGAGTCGAGAATACCTGGCAGGAGGGCCAAGCTGGGAGTGCCTCAGGGCCATGGGGGAAAAGGGCTTATGGAGGTGAGGGAGCCGAGAGACCAGACACTGGGACAAACATCTAACATCACCCAACGAGACGTATTATCGAGGGTTTTGGGTTTTTTTATATAGATGGGAAGGACATTTATGGACGAGATTAACATTATGGACGATTATGGATGATTATGGACGGTATGGCCCTTCCTGTGGACTGTTTTTTGGCTTCTGTGAAGTCCCTCATGTTTTTTTGGTGTATACCTCCCTGTATCTTCCCCTCTCCTCTGTTCCTAAGGGCAGGACAAAGGGTGAAAAATGCCAAGATGGCTCGGGGTTGCTGCCGATTCCCCGTCAGCCCGGTGTCTTTCTGCCATCCCATCCCCTGTTTACCTGAAGGCAGGCAGGGGACGGGGAACATCCAGAGTGCTGCGGGTCTGCTGCCGTCTGCAAAGCAGGTGCTCTGTGGAGGAGGTGAGATTTTATGCTCTAAGTTTTGGGAACATTTTTAAGCTCCAAATTAAAATTTGATAGGGAAAAAAAAAAAAAAAAGGAGCAGATGTTGTGATGTGCTTCAGGGGAGGCAACGAGTTCCATTTTCCCACTCCAAACCCCTTGTGAAGGGTGGCCCAGGGGTTCAGATTGGGTTTGAGTCCCTGGGGGGTTTCTCCCTTGCTGTGTTTCTAGTTGTCCCTGACCCTGAACTCTACCCTCAAGGGTGGAGACCCTCAAGAGTTCTGTCCCTCAATAACCCCTGCCGTGCCTCTGTTTGGGGCTCTCTGTTCTGGATCTGAGTTTGTTCCCATGCTGAACAAATGGTTTCATGAACAAAGGCTCGTCTCACTGGTGTTCCATGCTGGTCCCCAGAACCCTGTGTTTTCCCTGGCCGAGATACTGAGGTTGGGGATTGCAACAGGTGCCAAGGTTGGAGAAGTTGGTGCGAAAACTCGACTTGGTGCATTCAATGTTCTGAGTGTTGAGCCAGCACCAAATCTGTGCAACTCTATGGGAAGGAAATAATAAGGCAAAATGACATCATTGAAACAAGGAAATGCTCTTGGCACTTGATGTGCAAAAATGCACAGCAGGAGAGGAAGAGCAGAGCAGCTACAAGCTGCCAGTACTTGCAGAAGAATGAATGGAAGTAACTTCCTGTTTAGGCTGGAAATTCGGAGAAAATTTGGCCCCATCCAGAAGGGTGCTGAAGTGAAGCAGCTGTCTAGTGACCAGAGACAGATGGAGAAGTGAAACCCCAAAGGAAAGGCTTTGAATGTGGAGTTTTTTGGATGGTGGGGTCTTTAGAAACAGATCTTGCAAATCCCATGGGTGATGCAGGCGGCTTGCCAAGGGAGCATCCCTGTCCCCATGCCAGGGAGCTGCTGCTCTGGTCGCACAGGGTGCTTTGGGTTGTACTTCATGGCTCAGCAGAGCTTGGGGAAATGCCTCAATGTTTTTTGGATTTGAATGGCATTTGGATCAAATCCAGTTTCTTCTCTGTGGGATGAAGTCTTGAGCTCTGACGGGTTTCACTTGAAGATTTCTTTAATCTATGCCCCAGGCCAAAACCCCCCAGCAGATCCCCTGCTCCTCCCACTCTGTGTCTGCCCCAGCTATGATCCTTGGAGCTTTTCCCTTCAACTGAAAGAACTGGAAACTGGCTGGGTTTTGTCACCTCTTGGCAACAAAATTGTCTCCTGTTGTGCAGCTCAGGGGAAAGAAACTTCTTCCTCCCTTCATTTTGCTGCAACCAAGTGTTTTGTTCCTCTTGGTGAAGAACTGGGAAGAAAGACTTCTTTTTAAGCTGAGGGAGCCAAATTCAATTCCCTTCTCATTTGGAGCAAAATCACCCAGTTATTTATGTTGAAAGTAACTCCAAAATTTTTAAGAGACCTTTTGAGAAATTTTTCTCTTGGGGACCGATTGCAAGTGGGTATGGGAAGAAACTCTTTGCCTTGAACCATTCAAAGCAGTAATTTCTTCCCAAAGAGTAGAAGCAATTACATTTTCTGGGTGGGAAAATTAAAATAAAATTAAAATAAAATAATAAAATAAAATAAAATAAAACATAAAATAAAATAAAATAAAATAAAATAAAATAAAATAAAATAAAATAAAATAAAATAAAATAAAATAAAATAAAATAAAATAAAATAAAATAAAATAAAATAAAATAAAATAGTAGTGGACCAAAGGAGCTTAAAGCCAATCTCCATGTGCTGCCAATGACTGAATTAAATGCACAGGGCTCCTAGCAGCTGGGCCAGACCAAACGCTGTTTTTGGCTTCTTGGGGGTTTTGTCAGAAATCTTTGTAGCACCATAGTTCATGGACTTCTCTCTGCTGGCTTCAGCCATTCCTGCTGCCCATCATATCTTGCTATTATAAGGCAGCTCTTTGCATGATGTTGTCTTTGAAGTCAGATCACTGAGCCTTTTTCTACTTCTAGCCCCAGTTTTCAGTAGGACCAACATTTTCTTCTCTGGGAGTGTATTCAGTGGTGGCCACACAAGTGAAGGCAAGGAGGTGGCAGGTGATAATTGATGGAACTTCCTGGAATGGGAAAAAACTCAGCATTCAATTTCCATCTCCTTAGAAATCTCTATTTTTCTTTCTTTTCCTGCCTCTTGTGCTCTTTGTGGCTGCTCTGAGTTTAGTCCTTGGAAATGCAATTCTATGGCTCCAAATGATTTGGAGACAGAATAATCTTGTACATAAAACCAAATCAATTTAACTTTCCAATATGAAGGCAGTTTGACATCCAGGCTTGCGGGGAGCTGGCAGTAGTTAGTGCCTGGCCAATGACAGAACACAGAGTTCGTCTGATTGAGGTGAAATTTCATTCACTGGAGACAAAGTCAAATTGCCTCGTATTTGCTCAGCACTACAAATCCATTTGAAGCTGGTTGCCAAGACTTGCTGCAAGTGCTGAGTGATGGGATAAAGCCCTGCAATGGCACCATGAAATGGGAGAGCTGGAGAGAAATCTCAAAGAATGGCATTTCCAAGCATTTTCAGGCGCTGATGTTCTGCTGCTGGCTTGGTGCTGTCCAAGGAGCTGATTGGAATGGTTTTAGAGGAACTAAGCTGGGCAGTGGGATGCACCTCAGGCAGAAAATGCATCTCTGGTCTCTGCAAGTGCCTTTATCTCCCTTCATGCTGCTCAGCACTGAAATCCTGCAAGGACTGAGGGAATTTGAGGCTTTGGGAATGGCCAATAGTGAGAGATATTGGTGAGATTTGACTCAGGAGATGGAAGCAGCAGCAGAAGGTGCTGTCATCTTCATCCTAGTGCTCTCCTGCATGCTGATGCATCGTGAAGGAGGCAGGATTCCATCAAGTACCTTCTGTGTCTCCCGTGGCAAATTCTTTCATGTCTTAGAGTTTCAGGCATGTGTTGTGTGGCTGTGCTGCACCCCAGGGCCAGGCTCTGCCTCTCTTTGCTCTGGCTGCTGCTTCCAAGCTGTCCTCTGTGATTTTCATTTGCAAGCCACCTCTCTGACCAGCTTCCACTTTGCTTGAAAAATTCAGCACCATGTTGGGGGCTGAACAAGTCCCAGAGCTGGGGAGAAGGATTTGAGCTGCAATTTGCATCACAGAGTTGTTAGAGTGAGGAAAATGTTGCATCCTTCCTGGACCTGGAGCTTCTAATCTTGTTGCAAACACTGAAAAGCTCTTCAGCTTCTCTCATTCTACTTAAATTTGATTCCTGCTTTGATTTCACACCTCTTTCATGCAGGTTTTTCCTCTGTCCTTGGCTAGAATTGTCTGGCCAGAGAAATTTGGTTGAGCCTTGGGACAGCTCCCATCATCTCTCCCTGCTCCTAATGCTGCTTTGAATTCTCTTGGGAATCTGAGCATGAGGGAAACTGGGGGGACTTTAGTGAGAGGAAAAGTGAGGCACAGAGGCTGAAGTGCAAATGCAGAGTGTGGGTCACCAGAGTCTGCAGTGTTGTGGGGATTTGGGTCATGCAAACAGATGTTTCTTCTCTGAGAATGGTTGATTCCTTCGGTGTGTCTCCTCCTGAAATTCCTGTGCACCAGGCCTGGTGCTGAAGCTGCAGCAGCACAAAGTTGCCAGGGAGCCGTGTGGGACCCAGTGGGAATCAATTCTTTGCTGCTTTTGATGAAAAGTTGTGACATGAATCTCAGTGTCAGGGAGGTGCCCCGTTAATGCTGCTGCAGTGCCCACACACTGTGTCTGGAGACAGCTCAGGAGAACATGAAGAAAAGCCAGAATGAAATCCCATGTGCTACTGAACTCGATCAGAACCTGCTTGGAGTGAAGTGTGTGAAGTGACTGGGGAGAGCTGGATAGAAGGGACAGCTCTGAGAAGTGTGTGGTGCATCACCAACATCCTTCCAGTGATCTTAGCACACAGACGAAAAAGTATCAGTTTGCATGGTCTGAATCTCTGGGTCTGGAAATCCTGCGTGTTGCACAAGCTGTGCTGAGCTCATCTGGCTCTGAAATATCATCTCTGCACCTTAGGCAGGAAGAGCATCAGAGTCGTGAAGATATGAATAAAAATCAGTGGTAACCCAGAAGCAAACCTTGGCAATAGACATGTGTGGCAGGTGAGGAGACTGAAAGCTTTCATTCTTGTTGTGGGAGTTGAATTCAGCAATAAAAAATCCTTTCTCTTGGCATTAAAATACTTTAGTTTCAGCTCTGCCTCAGCCCATCAATGTCCCTGTGTGGTTGGGGGTAGGTTCTCCCCCTGTATCTCTCTGCAGGTTGGTGCTAATTCAAGATGTTCTGGCAGGTTCCAGTGTTTTGGTGCGCGAGCAGGGAGTGCAGAAGAGGGATTGCAAGCGCTGACATTTGCTGTGCTAGAAAGTCCAAGGGACAAATTTGTGCCAATTAAGGTCTCCCCTTGAAGTAGGAGGAACAATTGATGTTGTGCTTGTAGCAGAGTGTGGTGACAGAGGGGGTTTCCAAAGGAAATGTTGGTGCATGTAGGCCAGAGGCCCCTGTGCTGAGGCTCCCTCCAGGCTGGCTCCAGCCCCTCAGGGTGCCCAGGAAGCAGGCTGCCCGCAGCCCAGTGCAGCCTCCTTAGCCCTGGGGCTAGCCAGGGAAGAGCCATGGATGAGGCTGAGCCCTGCTCCCATGTGGGATGCCATGGGACAGGGCCTACTGGGATTTGCCCCTCCAGCTCCCAAGTGTGTCCAGAGAAACTGCAAGGAGAGGGTGAGCTCTGTCAGTGGGACCCCCTGTGGACAGGGAGCCCACTGCTGGGGTGGCTGTGCCAGCTCCCTCCGGGACATCCAGCCCTAGGAACCTGGAGCGAGTGGAAACCACAACTTTGCAAATGTGCCCGAAGCAAATGCATTCACTGTTAACTGGTGTATCAACTTCCATCTCATCCTCTCGGTCTGGGACAGCCTGCAGAGGTAGCAAAATCTCACAGTGGGGTCCCGTTCCCACGGTATTGAACAGAGCTCCAGCCAAGCAAGGCAGCTGCTGGGTGTCCACCTCCATGGAATAGTACCATACCTTCTTTGGAACAAATGCAGACATCCTGCAGGGATGGGCAGCAAAATCCAGGTAACGGGGAGCTTCGGGGACTGCTGGGGGAATCAGGGGGCAGGTGGCAACAAGGTGACAGGGGTAGCTGTGGAGCAGGGTGAAGAGCTTGCTGACACGAGGAACCAAGGGTTGTGTTGTGGCCGTTGCTGGATGCTGGAAGTTCTAGCTGGAGCGTGCACTGTGACATCACTGCCAGGAGCCCAGGCCCAGGCTGAAGTGGACAACGGAGACCATAGAATGATGGAATCCCTGGGTGGCTGGGCTTGGAAGGGACCCTAAAGACCATCTTGTTCCAAGCGGAGCTATCTTCCCCCAGAATATGTTGCTCAGAGCCCTGCTCCCAGCTGGCCTTGGATGTTGCCAAGGATGGAGCATCTGCAGCCTGTGTGCACAGCCTGGGCCAGTGCCCCAGCAGCCTGAGTGGAAAAGAGCAGCTTCATTAGATGCAACTTCAGTCTCACTCCTGCAGTTGAAAGGCTTCTCCTCTCTGTGCCCATCTTTCCTAGAGCTGCAGGGAGGCCTCCCCAGCACCTTCTCTTTCCAGGCTGAGCATCCCCAGCCCCACATGGACAGCAGTCCGATGCCTGGGGGGTCAAGGCTAAAGGGTAGCAAAGAGCATCAGGAAGTGAGAGATGGAAGCTTTTGGAGATGGAAGCTTTGCCTCTAAATGTAGAAAATCAAGAAAAGTGGAGGGGAAAATGGTGGGACTCTGGCTCTGTTCTAACTGGCGAAGATTTTCTTTTCTTCTTTTCTGTCGTGCTGCCCCAAGTTTTGTTGTTTGAAAGGAGGTTTGGTAAAACATCCATTGTCTTCTCCATTGGTGAAACACTGAACAACATCTAAGCAGGCTGAAGATGCAGAGCAAAACCTGCAAATATCAACTGGGGATCCTGATCCTGGGGAATGCAGCTAAAGCCAGCCAAAAGCAATTTCTGGAAAGTCAAGCCTGGTTTACGTTTTCTGGAGTTTGGCTGTGCCAACTAAATCAGTCACTTATAAAAAAGGAAAAAAAACTCAAACCAAAAGAGACAAAACCACAAAGAAACAAACCCAAAGAAACCAATGAAACCAATAGATAAAAAACCCCAAATAAAACCAAAGGCAATGAGAAGTTAGGATTAGTTGTAAGGATATCACAGCAGGCAAATGGCTGCTTCCTACAGGATCACCATCCAAAGCCACCTAGAACAATTTCTCCAAAATATATCCAGCAGGAGAAATCTAAAAAGTGATCCATGGCAGCTTTGGGGGCAGCTCTGCATTACGGTGAAGGATGAGCATGCAGTGGTACAGATGCAGCACTGCCCACCCTCCAGGCTGCTGTTTGCTCTGCTGAAAGACTCTTGCAGGACTGTGGCCCCTCTCAAAGCAATGGAAATCATTGCCACAGCTCTCAGTTGAGGCACTGGCATTTCCAGAGCCAGATTCAGGCACAATCCTACTGCCTGCTGAGCATCTGGGAAAGATCCTGAGCATCTTCAGGCCTAGAAGCACAAAAGAGCTCAGGCTCTCCCTGAACTGGCTTTTCAGGGCAGGTTTCCATATCTCTGCAAGATTTCTTCATCCCTCAACACGTCTGACTTTATGTCCAATGATGCATTTGGGTTTCTTCCTTCCTCCTGTGTGCCCCTGAGTAACCTTCCACGTGGATGGAGGAGATTGTGTACAGGACAATTGATTCCTGGATTGCCATTTTGCTTCACTGTCACTCAGTTGAACATGGTCCTTATCTAAGAAGGACTTGCAAGAAATGGGTAGGAGTTTTGGCTCTGAGAGGAGCAGAAAGCACATTTTCTACACCAAATTGCCAGCTGATGCAGTTTCCCTGCCAAAATAGTGATTGCCATTCATCTTCCTGGGAAGAATGTGAAGACCCATTCAGAGATCCCAGGTTCAGCTGGCCTGTGGCTTTGTGTACCTCATTTCACATGTCCAATTTCAAGGGCCAGTAAAAGAGGCTCATGTTTGCCTTGCTACGCAGAAGTGCTGTAGGTATTTCCAGGAGGAAAGGAAAAACATCGCTGTCCTGTGGTGTGGTAGAAATGCCACCACAATTGTGAGTCTGTGAGCAAAGCCAGCCAGTGCTTTTTGGCACTGCAAGAGCTGAGAGTGTGGCAGAGCGGTTTTGATATTCTTTTTAGAGTCCTGAAAACATTGTTGCCAAAACAATCTTTTTCTCCTGTCTTCTGTCCTAAACTGTGGAACAGAAAAAATGGAAAGGAGCAGAGGTTTGTTTCAATTGGCCTTTTTAATTTGAAGTCTTAAAATAGTGTCAGCTTGATGCACGATACTTTAGAAATTGGATGAGTTGCACCTATTTCATCCCAGCAGAGAGGTGGGATTGAAGACTTCCAACAGGAGAAGTACTGGATGTGTAAGAGCTCAGTTTTCCACCCCTCACCCCCTGGTATCTCGCTGAATTATTTGAAGCAGCCTCAGCCAGATACATTAAAATTCTGCTCCAAACCACAACAGAATGCAAATGTTCTACCAAATGGGCAAAAATAAGAGTAGTGGGCGGGCGGCAGCCCTTTCTGAAGAGCTCGTGTTGATTTTGAAAAGTCAGATGCAAACAAGTTTTGTCATATTTCTTTCCTAGAAAAATGGAGCTATTGAATAGAAATAATTTTCTTAGGCTGTTAAGTTTGGTCTGATTTTCAATGTGGCAGGAATAGACCAGGTTGCAGAGAAGCTGTGATTGTCTGACCCTTGGAAGGGTTCAAGGCCAGGTTGGATGGGGCTTGGAGCAAGCTGGTCTAGGGGAAGGTGTCCTGAGTGTGCTGAGAGTTGGAACAAGAGGAGCTTTAAGGTCCCTTCCAAGCCAACACATCCTGGGAGTCCATGAAGAGAAACTTGGACTTTTCCTGAGATGCTGCCTTTGCAAGGGCAAGTCCCAAATACCCCAGGTAGTTTGAAATGCCCTGAGCAGAACCCAGCTGTGCTTTCTCATAGGTTGCCGCGGCGGTGGAGGTGGCAGGGGTGCCGCGACTCCCGGAAAAGCGGTCCG
Organism: Poecile atricapillus; assembly: GCF_030490865.1. Classification (NCBI taxonomy): domain Eukaryota; kingdom Metazoa; phylum Chordata; class Aves; order Passeriformes; family Paridae; genus Poecile; species Poecile atricapillus. Next base: position 11,521,544 of record NC_081266.1, read on the forward strand.
CGGTTGGGCTGCCCGGGGCACAGACACGTCCTCTGCCCGGCGAGTGATTTCAGCTCAGCTCAGCTCAGCGGCAGCGTGCAGGCGACACGGAGGGAGAGAGCAGAGCGCTGTGTGGCGTTCCGCAGAGAACTGGCCTTTATTACAGCCGGGCCCTTGGCCAAGGGAGCCAGTGACAGCAGCTCTGTGGAACAGGGGATAAACTGGGGTATTTATAGGGGAGGAGAGGGGCTGGGGGAAACTGGGATACAGGTATTGGGGTGGGATGGCAGGGGAGAACAGCAATGGAGTGTAACAGTTTAACGTAACTAACTGAAAGATTTCTGGGACTGATACTTTTCTCTCTCTTAGAAAAAAGTATCTTGCCTCCAAGGGAGGGCCAGGATCTCTGAATCACCAGGTTCCCCAGCCCCCACAGTCAACCATCAAAAAGCAGCTTCTGAACAATAAAGATTGCTCTTGCCGTGCCAACCTCGCTGCGTCGTGTGTCCGTCTCGAGCACCACAGCGACACTCTGCAAACAGAGCTGCACCTGACTGAAAATGAATGGGACAGAAATCAGGAACTCTGAAAGTTTGATTTCCTATCAAATACAGCCCAGCCAGCCAGCCCCACACAATCCCCATCCCACCACTCCAAATGTGGATCCCACTTCTCCCAACCTCCTTCTGGCCTGGGTTGACTTTGTGATCCTTGGATCCCCAGGTGTCTGTTCTGTTTCTGCTGCCTATTAAGTTCTGCACCTTCAAGACTGGCTCTGAGAGCCAAGGGGGGGAAGAAGAAGCTGCAGTTTGTTTGCAGAAATGGCACTCACTGCCCCGCACGCTTCCCTGGCCTGTGTTGTCTGCAGCAGGGACAGACAGTGGGACAGAGCTCTCCTTTGCTTCTAGGCACTTTAGTTCAGTTTCCTTTTTAGTTAGTTTTTAGTTTAGTTTAGTTGGTTTTTAGCTAGCTGAGGCACAGGAGTTCCCCGGAGTGTTTTTTGCCTTTTTCCTGGGATCTGTTCAAAGCTGCTCTGGACTGAGAACCCAGACAAACCCCGGGAGCTCACGGCTGTGGCCCATGGGGGCCTGGGCCTGGGCCCTTTCCAGCGCCGGAGGAACTGATAAGAGACTGAGCGAGCTGAGCTACACCCCATGGAAAGGACTTTTCTGGCTTTGCCATCTCTTCAAGCAACCAGAGGATTTATTCTTTAATATTATTCATCTTGCTCATGCTTGTAGATACTTGGATTGTTAAGTAAACTGTGTTTTTCCACTTTTCTCCAAGAAAATAATTTTCCTGAAATATTCAGGGGAGGGGCAACTTTAATTTGCTTTTTACAGTGACCCCATTCAGAGTGTTTCTTCCAAATTTGCCCTAAACCAGAACATCTTCCACCTCCATCTCACCTGGCGGCGGTGGAACTGAGTAATTTTAGTGTGGGATTGAGATTTTCTGAGGAGGAACAAGCCCTTTTGAGTTGGGATTAAGCCTTTTTGGGGTAAAATGGAGCTGTTTTCAGTGGGATTGAGTTGTTTTGAGGTGACAGATCGATCCCTCCTGGCTTTTGGAGTGCAAAGAGATGGAGATGAGAAGCTGTTGGGGGTTAGGTTTCCTTCTTTTTGTTCTGGCTCAGCTGTGGAATTTTTACGCATTAGTTGTGGGGAAAACCTGACTGCGGGTGATACTTGAGAAACACAATGAGTTCGGTTGGGCCCAGGGCTGAAGGGGGCAGGAAAAGGGGATGGTGGGCACAGTTTGGCAGCTTCTTCAGCTTCAGAGAAGGACACTTTGATGGGTGCTGTTGCTGCTGAGAGAAGGGAATTTGCCATCACCCAGATGGAGCTGCTGCTTCTTCTTCTCCGTCTTCCCTCTTCGTTGGTGGCATCACAACCCCTGTCCAGCCAGGACGTGTGGCAGTGCCAGGCACCACCACGAAGCTGATGATCCACCTCAGCCACCGGCCCGGGATCTCAGCTCATCCCTGCTGTTCCAGCTGAGTGTTCCTCAGAGCCCTGCAGGAACAGACTGCCAACCCGAGGGGGTTTGTGAAGCAAAGCCTCTCCTCCATCCTTTCCTGTCCCGGTCAAGAAGGCTGTCACAGGGTCCCTGGTTCTGTTTTGTTGTTAACACTGTAGTTGTTGTTGTTTATGTGCCTCGTTACACACACTAGTAAAGAACTGCTATTCGTATCCACAGATCTCTGTCTGAGAGCCCCTTGAGTTCAAAATTATAATGATTCAGAGGGAGGGGGTCTACATTTCCATTCCAGGGGAGGCCCCTGCCCTCCCTAGCAGACACCTGTCTTCCAAAACAAAGACAGATGGGGAGTTTCTCCATCCTCCTTACCTTTGTGGGGCCGGCAGTGCTCCTGGTTCCCCATGCTCTTTTTGTGGGGCCTTTTGTGTCTGTCTCCCTCCACTATAGGGGGGGTGGGCATTGTGTCTGTGCCCCTCCAACTTAGGGGGACAGGGGATATTTGCTGCCCCCTTTCTTCTCCTGGGAAGCCTGTGCGGGCTCTTTGTCCCTCTCTGATTTGGGGGTGCCAGTGCTGTCACCATCCTGGCTGCCCCCGGCCGCTCTTTGCCCTTTGACGGGCCTGGGGTGCTCCCTGTCCCCTTGCAATTTGTGGGGCTGGCACAGGCACAATTCCCCTCCTCTTTAGGGGGGCTGGCAGTCTCCCCTTCCCCCTCTGACTTGGGGGCCGCTGTGGGCTTTATCCATCTCTTATTTTGGGGGGGCCGGGCATTTATCTCCCTTCAGTGTTGTGGGCCCAGGGATTGTCTCCATCCTCCTCCAGTTTTGAGGGGCCTGGGAGTAGTCTCTGCCTCCCACCGATTTGGGGGGACTGGTGCAGGCTCCAACCGCTCTCTGATTTTGAGGGACAACCTGGAGGAAAAGCATCAAAAGCTTGACCAAGGCTGAAGGGAACGCTCTGATTACCCCTTTTGCCAAGAGGTTCCCTTAGCTGAAGTTGCTAACAAGGACCAGACTTGCCAGACCGCACTGGTTTTGGGTTCTTTTATTTCCTGGGCCCTCAGTCCTGCGTGGGACACGGGAGCTGGCTGCTGCAGAGGCTGCGGCAAGGCATCAGAAATGGCCGCCCAACACCCAAGGGTGGTAGAAGATCTGCTCCAGCACTGGCCGATCCATGGGGTGCTTGGACAAACAGCAGCGGATCAGATGTTGGCACTCTGGGGAGAGAAGGCAGAAAGCAGCGCTCACTTGCAGAAGGCTCCTGCCCAGCTGCTCCCGGCGCCTGCAGAAGCCGGGCCACGCTGCGTGTGCTGGGAGCTGCCCTTGGCGGGAGAGCGGCACGGCAGGACAAGCGTCCCCTCCTTCAGCCAAGCGTGCTACAGCCAGCCTGCCACGGGCCACCTGCTGCAGCCGGCCCTTGAGGGCACATGGACGTCCCACGCAGCTGCGGGAGGGCCGGGCTGGGCTGTGCGCTGCCACCTGCCAAAGCCTGCCTTCTTCAGTCCCCATACCAACCTGGAGAGGCCTCCTGCGGGAAGAAGAGCTGCCCCAACACGATGTCTCGCTCCTTCTCGAAGGGTAAGTACCCGCACACCATCTCAAACAGCAGCACGCCCAGGGACCAGATGGTCGCCCCATCGCCGTGGTAGCAGCGAAGGCCGATCCACTCGGGCGGGCAGTGCGTGCGTGTTCCTAGGGGAGACGGGCCTTCAAGTCCCCTCAGAATCCAACAAAATCCTTGAAAAGCCCCACAAAATTCCAGAAAAATCCCACAAAATCTCCAACAATTTCCACAAAACTCAAGAAAAATCCATCAAAATTATTTAAATTTTCCCAAAATATTATAAAATTCCAGAGAAATCCCAAAAAATTCCCTAAATATTCAGAAAATTATACCAAATTCCAGAAACATCCCACAAAATCTCCACAACTTCCCACAAAATTCAAGAAAAATCCCTCAAAATCCCAAAATCTCATAAATAATCAACAAAATTCCACAAAATACAACAAAATCTGAGAAAAATTCCTGAAATTTTTTTTAAATCTCCTCAGAATGCCTCAAAATTCTTGAAAAACCCCACAAAATTCCAGAGATATTTACAAAATGCCTAAACCTTCTGAAAACCTTACCATATTCAAGAAACAGCACAGACAAATTGCTACAAAATTCAAGAAAAATCATTCAAAATTCTTCAAATCTTCTCCAAATCCCACAAAATTCCAGAAAAATCCACAAAATTCAAGAAAACTACCACAAAATTCCCTAAATCTTCTCAAAATCCAACAAAATTCCAGAAACATCCCACAAAATCTCCACAAATTCCAACAAAATTCAAGAAAAATCCCTCAAAATTCCCTAAATGTCGTCTATATCCAACAAAATTCCACAAAAATCTCACAAAACCTTCACAAGTTTCCACAAAATCTAAGAAAAATTCCTCAAAATTCTTCAAGTCTCCTCAAAATCCCACAAAATACTTGAGAAACCCCACAAAATTCCAGATAAGTCTCAGAAAATTCCCTAAGTAATTTCAAAACTATACCAATTCACAGGAATGTCCCACAACATCTCCACCCATTCCCACAAAATCCCACAAAAATCCGTCAAAATTCCCTAAATCTTCTGAAAACTCTACCAAATTCCAGAAACGCCCCATAAAATCTCCACAAATTCCCACAAAATTCAAGAACACCACGAAATTCGCTCAAAATTTTCAAAATAGGAAAAAATTCTTGAAAAGCCCCACAAAACACCAGAAAAGTCCCACAAAACCTCCAGAAGTTTCCACAAAATCTAAGAAAAAATCCTCAAAATTGTCCAACTCTACTCAAAACCACACCAAGTCCTTGAAAAGGCCCAAAAACTCTAGAAAAATCCCACAGAATCTCCACAAAATTCCACAAAATCTTACAAAAATTCCTCAAAATTATTCATCTTCTCAGTATCTCACAGAATTCCAGAAAAATCCACAAAATTCCTTAAAAATCCCACAAAATTCCCTAAATCTTTACAAAACCCTACGGAATTCCAGAAACATCCCACAAAATCCCCACAAATTTCCATCAAATTCAAGGAAAATCCCACAAAATTCCCTAAATCACCTTAAAACCATACCAAATTCCAGGAATATGCCACAAAATTCTCTAAATTTTCTCAAAACCCAACTGATTTCCAGAAACAGCTTACAAAATCTCCACAAATTCCCACAAAATATATGAAAAATCCCTCAAAATTCCTTAAATCTTCTGAAAACTCTACCAAATTCCAGAAATGCCCCATAAAATCTCCACCAATTCCCACAAAATTCATGAAGAACACCACAAAATTCATACAATCTTTTCCAAATACAACAAAATTCTTGAATAACCCCACAAAATTCCAGAAATATCCCAAAAATTTTCTAAATCATTCCAAAACCCAACAAATGCCAGAAACATCCCATGAAATCTCCTCAATATCCAACAAAATTCCACAAAAATCCTACAAAACTCCCTAAGTCTTCTCAAAACCCAACTGAATTCCGGAAACATCCCACAAAATCTCCACAAATTCCCACAAAATTCAAGAAAAATCGCTCAAAATGCCAAAATCTCCTCAATATCCCACAAAATTCCACAAAAATCCCACAAAATTCCCTAAATCACCTTAAAACAATACCAAATTCCAGGAACATGCCACAAAATTCCCTAAGTCTTCTCAAAACCCAATGGAATTTCAGAAACATCCCACAAAATCTCCACAAATTCCCACAAAATTCAAGAAAAATCCCTCAAAATGCCAAAATCTCCTCAATATCCAACAAAATTCCTGAAAAATCCTACAAAATTCCCTAAGTCTTATCAAAACCCAACTGAATTCCAGAAACATCCCACAAAATCTTCACAAATTCCCACAAAATGCATGAAAAAAAACCTCAAAATCCTTCAATCTCCTCAATATCCCACAAAATTCCACAAAAATCAGTCAAAACATCCACAAGTTTCCACAAAATCCAAGAAAAATTCCACAAAATTCTTCAGGCCTCCTTAGAATCCCGCACAATTCACAGGAAAAATACACAGAATTTCGGGAAAATCCCACAAAATTCACAAAATCTACTCAAAACCCCACCAAATTCCAGAAACATCCCACAAAATCCCCACTAATTTCCATCAAATTTAAGAGTAATCCCACAAAATTCCCTAAATCACCTTAAAACAACACCAAATTCCAGGAATATGCCACAAAATTCCCTAAATCTTCTCAAAACCCAACTGAATTCCAGAAACATCCCACAAAATCTCCACAAATTCCCACAAAACACATGAAAAAAACCTCAAAATCCTTAAATCTCCTCAATATCTCACAAAATTCCGCAAAAATCACACAAAACCACCACAAGTTTCCACAAAATCCAAGAAAAATTCCACAAAATTCTTCAAGCCTCCTCAGAATCCCACACAATTCACAGGAAAAATACACAAAAATCCCTGGAAAATCCCACAAATTCACAAAATCTTCTCAAAACCCTACCAAATTGCAGAAACATCCCACAAAATCTTCACAAATTCCCACAAAATCCAAGAAAAATCCCACAAAATTTCCTAAATCTCCTCAATACCCTACCAAATTCCAGGAATATCCCCCAAAATCCCCACTAATTTCCATCAAATTCAACTAAAATCCCTCAAAATTCCCTAAATCACCTTAAAATCATACCAAATTGCAGGAACATGCCACAAAATTCCCTAAATCTTCTCAAAACCCAACTGAATTCCAGAAACATCTTACAAAATCTACACAAATTCCCGCAAAATCTAAGAAAAATCCCGCAAAATTCATCAAGTCTCCTCTCTATCCCACCAAATCACGGAAAAATCCCAGAACATTCCCTAAATCTCCTCAATATCCCACAAAATTGCAGTAGCATCCCACAAAATCTCCACAAATGTCCACAAAAATTAAAAATAATCTCTCAAAATTCCAGAAACATCCCAAAAAATCTCCTCAATATCCAACAAAATTCCACAAAAATCACACAAAACCTCCAGAAGTTTCCATAAAATCGAAGAAAAATTCCACAAAATTCTTCAAGCTTCCTCAAAATCCCACACAATTCACAGGAAAACCCCACAAAATTCAAGAGAAATTCCACAAAATTCCCTAAATCTTCTCAAAACCCAACTGAATTCCAGAAACATCCTGGAAAATCTACACAAATTCCCGTAAAATACATGAAAAATCTCTCAAAATGCCAAAATCTCCTCAATATCCCACAAAGTCCTTGAAAAGGCCCACAAAATTCCAGAAAAATACCTCAAAATTCCCTAAATCTTCACAAAACCCTACCAAGTTCCAGAAACATCCCACAAAATCTCCACAATTGTCCACAAAATCTAAGAAAAATCCTGCAAAATTCATCAGGTATCCTCTATATCCCACCAAATCACGGAAAAATCCTAGAACATTCCCTAAATCTCCTCAATATCCCACAAAATTGCAGTAGCATCCCACAAAATCTCCACAAATGTCCACAAAAATTAAAAATAATCTCTCAAAATCTCCAGAAGTTTCCACAAAATCTAAGAAAAATTCCTCAAACTTCTTGAAGTCTCCGCAAAATCCAAAAAAAATCCAGAAAATACCACATTATGAAGAATCCAACAAAATCCCTAAATCTCCTCAATATCCAACAAAATTCCACAAAAATCCCAAAAAATCCTCACAAATTTCCATAAAATCTAAGAAAAATTCCTCAAAATTCTTCAGGTCTCCTCTGAAAACCTCAGTATTCTTGAAAATAGACCAAAAATTCCAGAGAAATCCCACAAAATTCCCTAAATTTTTTCAAAACCTTATCAAATTTAAGAAACATCCCACAAAATCTCCACAAATCTCAAAATCTAAGAAAAATCCTTCAACATTCTTCAAGTCTCCTCAAAATACCACAGAATAGCAGAAAAATCCGCAAAATTCCAGAAAAATACCACCAAATTCTTTAAATAATCTCAAAACCTTACCAAATTCCAGAAACATCCCACAAAATCCCCACAAATTTCCAAAAATTACAGAAAAATCCCTCAAAATTCCAGAAAAATCCCACAAATTCTACAAAAATCCCACAAAATTATTTAAATCTTTTCAATATCACACAAAATTCCATAAATATTTTACAGATTCCACAAAAATCCCACAAAAATCCACAAAAATCCCACAAAATTATTTCAATCTGCTCAAGATTTTATAAACTTCAACAAAAATCCCTCAAAATTCCCCAAATCTCCTCAAAATGCCACCAAGTTTTTCTCCTGGCCAACAAGTGGCCATTGCTGAGAACTGACAGCAGTTGGGACCATTGAAAAGTGACATCAACCTGGGAACACCACTTGAAGACCTAAGGCCGGCAATTCCTTGCTCTCTTTGCTTTCCGCCTTTTCAAGAGGTACCAGGGCTCCCCTTCAGCCTCCTTCCCCCCAGGCCAGCCAAGGCCACGGGAGGGGAGCGGGGCTGGCCGCAGCTCTGCGCTTCCCGGGGAGGATGGAGACTGGCAAGTGACAGGAGCCCCTTCTCAGAGGCTTGGCTGGGCCTTGCACAGCGGGGCTGCTGGTCCAGGCCGCTCCCTGCCTGGCCTGCACTTGCTGCTGCTGCTCAGTTTCACCACACACTGCCCACTAAAGATATGCAGGGAAAGATAGGAGCTTGCAGCGTGCTCAGATAATGGCCACACTCCCCACAGCAGCCATGGGAAAAAATCTTCTAGCGCAGACAGCTCCAGCCGCTGCTCCGGCAGAGATCCCGGGACCATCCACAAGGCCTGGGCAAGAGTTGAACCTGCTCTCTACTCAGGTGAGTCTTGAAAATTCATCCTTTTTTCCAGAGATAGGGGAAGAGAGAGAGAGTGATCAACACGGAAAGAGACAGCATAAACTGTTGTGAGGTGCTTCAGGGAGGCAAAGAGTTAGTTTCAGATAAGCATTGTTACAGGAGAGGCATGGCTGTAAGCCAAGCTAGTGAATTTTGACCTCCTGCTTTGGGAGATGGGCGTGGGAGCCTTGGATGAAGTTGTCCCACCCCAAACCCCTTGTGAAGGGTGGCCCAGGGGTTCTGATTGGCTTTGAGTCCCTGGGGGGTTTCTCCCTTGTTGTGTTTCTAGTGGTCCCTGACCCTGAACTCTACCCTCAAAGGTGGAGACCCTCAAGAGTTCTGTCCCTCAAAACCCCTGCCCTGCCTTTGTTGGGGGCTCTCTGTTCTGGATCTGAGTTGTTCCCGTGCTGAAGAAATGGTTTCATGAACAGAGGCGCTTCTCGTTGTAGTACATGCCGGTTTCCAGAAAATATCATCCCTGGACCTGATCCTGCAGTTGCGGACTGCAACAAATGGTGGAGAATGCACGGCATCCAGCGAGGCACCAGGAGAACAGCAGGAGCGGCTCCATGGACACTCCGTAAATCCCCGGCTGATGGCTCGAGAGCCGGAGAGACTCCCGCCTTAGAAAGGAGGAGTCGAGAATACCTGGCAGGAGGGCCAAGCTGGGAGTGCCTCAGGGCCATGGGGGCAAAGGGCTTATGGAGGTGGGGGAGCCGAGAGACCAGACACTGGGACAAACATCTAACATCACCCAACGAGACGTATTATCGAGGGTTTTGGGTTTTTTTATATAGATGGGAAGGACATTTATGGACGAGATTAACATTATGGACGATTATGGATGATTATGGACGGTATGGCCCTTCCTGTGGACTGTTTTTTGGCTTCTGTGAAGTCCCTCATATTTTTTTTGGTGTATACCTCCCTGTATCTTCCCCTCTCCTCTGTTCCTAAGGGCAGGACAAAGGGTGAAAAATGCCAAGATGGCTCGGGGTTGCTGCCGACTCCCCGTCAGCCCGGTGTCTTTCTGCCATCCCATCCCCTGTTTTCCTGAAGGCAGGCAAGGGACGGGGAACATCCAGAGTGCTGCGGGTCTGTTGCCGTCTGCCCACCGTTCCGTGTCCTCCTTCACCCCCTGTCTTTCCATATTCCCGTTCCCTGGCCGGGAAAGTCCATCCCGGACCCTGCCCTCTTCCAAAGATGGCACTGCCCACGCGGTCTGGGATTCCTTTTTTCCCGCCTTGCTCCTTCTTTTCTGACCCCAACCTTCCCTTCCCCCAGTAACTCCTGCTTCGCTCCCAGCCCTTTCTTTGGCTGCTCCACCCCTGGGGGCTGTGCCTTTTCCATGGTGGGCAACACCCCCTCTGGGGAAATCAAAACTGGAACCGAGCTCTGAAAGCCAGCATTTCACCAAGAACATCTCAAGTGGCAACGCCCACACCTACGAGACCAGAGCCGAAGCTGGAGGTCTAAGAACTCTGCCCCTCGTGAGAGGAGATCTAAGAGCTGCGCCCTTCCTGAAAGAAACTTCAGAACTGGAAGAGACTGAACTAAAAAACCGTTACGTTTGTATTAAGCACCATCACTGTTTAATTTCAGTGTTTGTTTTTAATTTCGTTTTTTTCTGTTTGTTTGCTTAACGTGTTTTGTTATTGAGTGTTTAGTGTCCCACAGAGCAAAGCGGGTGCTCTGTGGAGGAGGTAAGATTTTATGCTATAAGTTTTGGAAACATTTTTAAGCTCCAAATTAAACTTTGAAGGGGAAAAAAAAAAAAAAGGAGCAGATGTTGTGTTGTGCCGCAGGGGAGGCAACGAATTCCATTGTCCCACTCCAAACCCCTTGTGAAGGACGGCCCAGGGGTTCAGATTGGCTTTGAATCCCTGGGGGGCTTCTCCCTTGCTGTGTTTCTAGTTGTCCCTGACCCTGAACTCTATCCTCAAGGGTGGAGACGCTCATGAATTCTGTCCCTCAAAAACCCCTGCCCTGCCTTTGTTGGGGCTCTCTGTTCTGGATCTGAGTTTGTTCCCATGTTGAAGAAATGGTTTCATGAACAAAGGCTCGTCTCACTGGTGTTCCATGCTGGTCCCCAGAACCCTGCGGCTTCCCCGGCCGAGATCCTGAGGTTGCGGACTGCAACAGGTGCCAAGGTTGGAGAAGTTGGTGCGAAAACTCGACTTTGTGCTGTCAATGTTCTGAGTGTTGAGCCAGCACCAAATCTGTGCAACTCTATGGGAAGGAAATAATAAGGCAAAATGACATCATTGAAACAAGGAAATGCCCTTAGCACTTGATGTGCACAAATGCACAGCAGGAGAGGAAGAGCAGAGCAGCTACAAGCTGCCAGTACTTGCAGAAGAATGAATGGAAGTAAATTCCTGTTTAGGCTGGAAATTCGGAGAAAATTTCACCCCATCCAGAAGGGTGCTGAAGTGAAGCAGCAGTCTAGTTACAAGAGACAGGTGGAGAAGTGAAACCCCAAAGGAAAGGCTTTGAATGTGGAGTTTTTTGGATGGTGGGGTCTTTAGAAACAGATCTTGCAAATCCCATGGGTGATGCAGGCGGCTTGCCAAGGGAGCATCCCTGTCCCCATGCCAGGGAGCTGCTGCTCTGGTCGCACAGGGTGCTTTGGGTTGTACCTGATGGCTCAGCAGAGCTTGGGGAAATGTCTCAATGTTTTTTGGATTTGAATGGCATTTGGGTCAAATCCAATTTCTCCTCTGCGGGATGAAGTCTTGAGCTCTGACGGGTTTCACTTGAAGATTTCTTTAATTTATGCCCCAGGCCAAAACCCCCCAGCAGATCCCCTGCTCCTCCCACTCTGTGTCTGCCCCAGCTATGATCCTTGGAGCTTTTCCCTTCAACTGAAAGAACTGGAAACTGGCTGGGTTTTGTCACCTCTTGGCAACAAAATTGTCTCCTGTTGTGCAGCTCAGGGGGAAGGAAACTTCTTCCTCCCTTCAGTTTGCTGCAACCAAGTGTTTTGTTCCTCTTGGTGAAGAACTGGGAAGAAAGACTTCTTTTTAAGCTGAGGGAGCCAAATTCAATTCCCTTCTCATCTGGAGCAAAATCACCAAGTTATTTATGTTGAAAGTAACTCCAAAATTTTTAAGAGATCTTTTGCGAAAATTTTTCTCTTGGTGACTGATTACAAGTGGGTGTAGGAAGAAACTCTGCCTTGAACCATTCAAAGCAGTAATTTCTTCCCGAAGAGTAAAAGCAATTACATTTTCTGGGTGGGAAAAATGAAATGAAATGAAATGAAATGAAATGAAATGAAATGAAATGAAATGAAATGAAATAAAATAAAATAAAATAAAATAAAATAAAATAAAATAAAATAAAATAAAATAAAATAAAATAAAATAAAATAAAATAAAATACAATACAATACAATACAATACAATACAATACAATACAATACAATACAATACAATACAATACAATACAATAAAGTAGTTATGGAGCAAAGGAGCTTAAAGCCAATCTCCATGTGCTGCCAATGACTGAATTAAATGCACAGGGCTCCTATCAGCTGGGCCAGACCAAACGCTGTTTTTGGCTTCTTGGGGGTTTTGTCAGAAATCTTTGTAGCACCAAGAGTTTATGGACTTCTCTCTGCTGGCTTCAGCCATTCCTGCTGCCCATCATATCTTGCTATTATAAGGCAGCTCTTTTCATGATGTTGTCTTTGAAGTCAGATCTCTGAGCCTTTTTCTATTCTAACCCCAGTTTTCAGTAGGACCAACATTTTCTTATCTGGGAGTGTATTCAGTGGTGGCCACACAAGTGAAGGCAAGGAGGTGGCAGGTGATAATTGATGGAACTTCCTGGAATGGGAAAAACTCAGCATTCAATTTCCATCTCCTTAGATATCTCTATTTTTCTTTCTTTTCCTCTTGTGCCTCTTGTGCTCTTTGTGGCTGCTCTGAGTTTAGTCCTTGGAAATGCAATTCTATGGCTCCAAATGATTTGGAGACAGAATAATCTTGTACATAAAACCAACTAAATTTAACTTTCCAATATGAAGGCAGTTTGACATCCAGGCTTGGGGGGAGCTGGCAGTAGTTAGTGCCTGGCCAATGACAGAACACAGAGTTTGTCTGATTGAGGTGAAATTTCATTCACTGGAGACAAAGTCAAATTGCCTCGCATTTGCTCAGCACTACAAATCCATTTGAAGCTGGTTGCCAAGACTTGCTGCAAGTGCTGAGTGATGGGATAAAGCCCTGCAATGGCACCATGAAATGGGAGAGCTGGAGAGAAATCTCAAAGAATGGCATTTCCAAGCATTTTCAGGCGCTGATGTTCTGCTGCTGGCTTGGTGCTGTCCAAGGGGTTGATTTGAATGGTTATAGAGGAACTAAGCTGGGCAGTGGAATGCACCTCAGGCAGAAAATGCATCTCTGGTCTCTGCAAGTGCCTTTATCTCCCTCCATGCTCCTCAGCACTGAAAGCCTGCAAGGACTGAGGGAATCTGAGGCTTTGGGAATGGCCAATAGTGAGAGATATTGGTGAGATTTGACTCAGGAGATGGAAGCAGCAGCAGAAGGTGCTGTCATCTTCATCCTAGAGCTCTCCTGCGTGCTGATGCATTGTGAAAGAAGCAGGATTCCATCAAGTACCTTCTGTGTCTCCCGTGGCAAATTCTTTCATGTCTTAGAGTTTCAGGCATGTGTTGTGTGGCTGTGCTGCACCCCAGGGCCAGGCTCTGCCTCTCTTTGCTCTGGCTGCTGCTTCCAAGCTGTCCTCTGTGATTTTCATTTGCAAGCCACCTCTCTGACCAGCTTCCACTTTGCTTGAAAAATTCAGCACCATGTTGGGGGCTGAACAAGTCCCAGAGCTGGGGAGAAGGATTTGAGCATCAATTTGCATCACAGAGTTGTTAGAGTGGGGAAAATGTCCCATCCCTCCTGTGCCTGCAGCTGCTAATCTTGTGGTAAACATTGAAAACCTCTTCAGCTTCTCTCATTCTACCTAAATTTGATTCCTGCTTTGATTTCACACCTCTTTCATGCAGCTTTTTCCTCTGTCCTTGGCTAGAATTGTCAGGCCTGAGAAATTGGGTCGAGCCTTGGGATAGTTCCCATCATCTCTCCCTGCTCCTAATGCTGCTTTGAATTCTCTTGGGAATCTGAGCATGAGGGAAACTGGGGGGACTTTAGTGAGAGGAAAAGTGAGGCACAGAGGCTGAAGTGCAAATGCAGAGTGTGGGTCACCAGAGTCTGCAGTGTTGTGGGGATGTGGGCCATGCAAACAGATGTTTCTTCTCTGAGAATGGCTGATTCCTTCGGTGTGTCTCCTCCTGAAATTCCTGTGCACCAGGCCTGGTGCTGGAGCTGCAGCAGCACAAAGTTGCCAGGGAGCTGTGTGGGACCCAGTGGGAATCATTTCTTTGCTGCTTTTGATGAAAAGTTGTGACATGAATCTCAGTGTCTGGGAGGTGCCCCGTTAATGCTGCTGCAGTGCCCACACACTGTGTCTGGAGACAGCTCAGGAGAACATGAAGAAAAGCCAGGATGAAATCCCATGTGCTACTGAACTCGATCAGAACCTGCTTGGAGTGAAGTGTGTGAAGTGACTGGGGAGAGCTGGATAGAAGGGACAGCTCTGCGAAGTGTGTGGTACATCACTGACATCCTTCCAGTGATTTTTGCACAGGAACAAAAAAGTATCAGTTTGCATGGCCTGAATCTCTGGGTCTGGAAATCCTGCGTGTTGCACAAGCTGTGCTGAGCTCATCTGGCTCTGAAATATCATCTCTGCACCTTAGGCAGAGCATCAGAGTTGTGAAGAGATGAATAAAAATCAGTGGTAACCCAGAAGCAAACCTTGGCAATAGACATGTGTGGCAGGTGAGGAGACTGAAAGCTTTCATTCTTGTTGTGGGAGAATGAATTCAGCAATAAAACATCCTGTCTCTTAGCATTAAAATACTTTAGTTTCAGCTCTGCCTCAGCCCAACAATATCTCTGTGGTTGGGGGTAGGTTCTCCCCCTGTAGCTCTCTGCAGGTTGGTACTAATTCAAGATGTTCTGGCAGATTCCAATGTTTTGGTGCGCGAGCAAGGAGTGCAGAAGAGGGATTGCAAGCGCTGACATTTGCTGTGCTAGAAAGTCCAAGGGACAAATTTGTGCCAATTAACGTCTCCCCTTGAACTAGGAGGAACAATTGATGTTGTGCTTGTAGCAGAGTGTGGTGACAGAGGGGGTTTCCAAAGGAAATGTTGGTGCATGTAGGCCAGAGGCCCCTGTGCTGAGGCTCCCTCCAGGCTGGCTCCAGCCCCTCAGGGTGCCCAGGAAGCAGGCTGCCCGCAGCCCAGTGCAGCCTCCTTAGCCCTGGGACTAGCCAGGGAAGAGACATGGATGAGGCTGAGCCCTGCTCCCATGTGGGATGCCATGGGACAGGGCCCACTGGGATTTGCTCCTCCAGCTCCCAAGTGTGTCCAGAGAAACTGCAAGGAGAGGGTGAGCTCTGTCAGTGGGACCCCCTGTGCACAGGGAGCCCACTGCTGGGGTGGCTGTGCCAGCTCCCTCCGGGACATCCAGCCCTAGGAACCTGGAGCGAGTGGAGAGCACAACTTTGCAAATGTGTCCGAAGCAAATACAAAGAGAACTGGGGTGTGAAAAACAAAGAATGTTTATTTGTAGAAGAAAAGGAACAAAAATGAACTACACAACGTATTTACATTGTAAGAATATTGGTAACAACAACATCAACAAACTATAGAACCTATTTACCTAAGAACTTATCTAACAAAATTATATGAAACCTATTTAAAGAAAACATAAACAAATCCTAAAACCTCTATGGTGAACACAACAAGTCTAAAACGTATATACAGATGGGTGCATCTCTGTCTGGGATGTGCCTCAGTCCTGGAAGAAAAACAAGCAGCACGGTCAGTGCAGTCAGGCATGGAGGGGTGTTCCATGTGCTCCCGGGCTGGGACACTGGCACAGGGGGACTCTGCTGCCAGAAGTGAGCCTGGCTGGGGCTGGGGGCTGTGGCCCAGGCACTGGAACAGGGCTTGTGTGGCCCAAAGAGAGCCCAGGCCAGGCCAGGGATGGCCACCAGAATCCAGTGCATGGGCTAGCGTGTCCCTGAGCAGGGAGTGCCCAGCCCAGCCCCAGCCTGGCAGCAGGGGACCCACTCTGCCCGTGGGGAGCACCTGCCTGTTCTGCTGCTGGCATCGGTCTTCATCCCAAGACCATGTCCTCCTCGTCTTTTTCATCTACATCCATCTCTTCAATGGACTCTTTCATGTCCACCTCCATCTCTTCCTCACCAGTCTCCTCTCCATCCACTTCTATGTCTTCTTCTGCATCTATCTGTGGATCGACCTCCACCTCCTCCCCTCGGTCTGGGACAGCCTGCAGAGGTAGCAAAATCTCAGAGTGGGGTCCCTTTCCCACACTATCCCACACAGCTCCAGCCCACCCAGGCAGCTGCGGGGTGTCCACCTCCATGGACTAGTACCATACCTTCATTGGAATAAATGCAGACATCCTCCAGGGATGGATAGAGGACTCCAGGCAATGGGCAGCTTTCAGGATTGATGGGGGTATCACAGGGAGCAGATGGTAAGCAAAGTGGCAGAGGTAGCCTTGGAGCAGGGTGAAGAGCGTGCTGACACAAGGAGCCAAGGGTTGTGTTGTGGCCGTTGCTGGATGCTGGAAGTTCTAGCTGGAGCGTGCACTGTGACATCACTGCCAGGAGCCCAGGCCCAGGCTGAAGTGGACAACGGAGACCATAGAATGATGGAATCCCTGGGTGGCTGGGCTTGGAAGGGACCCTAAAGACCATCTTGTTCCAAGCGGATCAATCTTCCCCCAGAATATGTTGCTCAGAGCCCTGCTCCCAGCTGGCCTTGGATGTTGCCAAGGATGGAGCATCCGCGGCCTGTGTGCACAGCCTGGGCCAGTGCCCCAGCAGCCTGAGTGGAAAAGAGCAGCTTCATTAGATGCAACTTCAATCTCACTCCTGCAGTTGAAAGGCTTCTCCTCTCTGTGCCCATCTTTCCTAGAGCTGCAGGGAGGCCTCCCCAGCACCTTCTCTTTCCAGGCTGAGCATCCCCAGCCCCGCATGGACAGCAGTCCGATGCGTGGGGGGTGAAGGCTAAAGGGTAGCAAAGAGCATCAGGAAGTGAGAGATGGAAGCTTTTGGAGATGGAAGCTTTGCCTCTAAATGTAGAAAATCAAGAAAAGTGGAGGGGAAAATGGTGGGACTCTGGCTCTGTTCTAAGTGGCAAAGATTTTCTTTTCTTCTTTTCTGTCATGCTTCCCCAAGTTTTGTTGTTTAAAAGGAGGTTTGGTAAAACATCCATTGTCTTCTCCATTGGTGAAACACTGAGCAAAGTCTGGGCAAGCTGATGATGCAGAGCAAAACCTGCAAATATCTCCTGGGGATCCTGATCCTGGGGAATGCAGCTAAAGCCAGCCAAAAGCAATTTCTGGAAAGTCAAGCTTGGTTTACGTTTTCTGGAGTTTGGCTGTTCCAACTTCACCAGTCATTTTTAAAAAAGGAAAAAAACTCAAACCAAAAGAGACGAAAACACAAAGAAACAACCCCAAACAAACCAAACAAACAAACAGATAAAAAATCCCACATAAAACCAAAGGCAATGAGAAGTTAGGATTAGTTGTAAGGATATCACAGCAGGCGAATGGCTGCTTCCTACAGGATCACCATCCAAAGCCACCTAGAACAACTTCTCCAAAATATATCTCACAGGAGAAATCTAAAAAGTGATCCATGGCAACTTTGGGGGCAGCTCTGCATTATGGTGAAGGATGAGCATGCAGTGGTACAGATGCAGCATTGCCCACCCTCCAGGCTGCTGTTTGCTCTGCTGAAAGACTCTTGCAGGACTGTGGCCCCTCTCCATGCAATGGAAATCATTGCCACAGCTCTCAGTTGAGGCACTGGCATTTCCAGAGCCAGATTCAGGCACAATCCTACTGCCTGCTGAGCATCTGGGAAAGATCCTGAGCATCTTCAGGCCTAGAAGCACAAAACAGCTCAGGCTCTTCCTGAACTGGCTTTTCAGGGGAGCTTTCCATAGCTCTGCAAGATTTCTTCATCCCTCAACACGTCTGACTTTATGTCCAATGATGCATTTGGGTTTCTTCCTTCCTCCTGTGTGCCCCTGAGTAACCTTCCACGTGGATGGAGGAGATTGTGTACAGGACAATTGATTCCTGCATTGCCATTTGGCTTCACTGTCGCTCAGTTGAACATGGCCCTTATCTAAGAAGGACTTGCAAGAAATGGGTAGGAGTTTTGGTTCTGAGAGGAGCAGAAAGCACATTTCCTACACCAAATTGCCAGCTGATGCAGTTTCCCTGCCAAAATAGTGATTGCCATTCATCTTCCTGGGAAGAATGTGAAGACCCATTCAGAGATCCCAGGTTCAGCTGGCCTGTGGCTTTGTGTACCTCATTTCACATGTCCAATTTCAAGGGCCATTAAAAGAGGCTCATGTTTTCCTTGCTACCCAAAAGTACTGTAGGTATTTCCGGGAGAAAAACAAAGAAATCACTGTCCTGTGGTGTGCTAGAAATGCCACCACAATTGTGAGTCTGTGAGCAAAGCCAGCCAGTGCTTTTTGGCACTGCAAGAGCTGAGAGTGTGGCAGAGCGGTTTTGATATTCTTTTTAGAGTCCTGAAAACATTGTTGCCAAAACAATCTTTCTCTCCTCTCTTCTGTCCTAAACTGTGGAACAGAGAAAATGGAAAGGAGCAGAGGTTTGTTTCAATTGGCTTTTTTATTTTGAAGTCTTCAAATAGTGTCAGCTTGATGCATGATACTTTAGAAATTGGATGAGTAGCACCTATTTCATCCCAGCAGAGAGGTGGGATTGAAGACTTTCAACAACAGAAGTACTGGATGTGTAAGAGCTCAGTTTTCTACCCCTCACCCCCTGGTATCTCACTGGACTATTTGAAGCAGCCTAAGCCAGATACATTAAAATACTGCCCCAAACAACAGCAGAATGCAAATGTTCCACCATATGGGCAAAGATAAGCAAAGTGGGTGGGCGGCAGCTCTTTCTGAAGAGCTCGTGTTGATTTTGCATAGTCAGATGCAAACAAGTTTTGCCATAATTCTTTCCTAAAAAAATGTAGATATTTGATAGAAAACGATCTCTGAGGCTGCTAAGTTTGGTCTGATTTTCGATGTGGGAGGAATAGACCAGGTTGCAGAGAAGCTGTGATTGTCTGACCCTTGGAAGGGTTGAAGGCCAGGTTGGATGGGGCTTGGAGCAAGCTGGTCTAGGGGAAGGTGTCCTGAGTGTGCTGAGAGTTGGAACAAGAGGAGCTTTAAGGTCCCTTCCAAGCCAACACATCCTGGGAGTCCATGAAGAGAAACTTGGACTTTTCCTGAGATGCTGCCTTTGCAAGGGCAAGTCCCAAATACCCCAGGTAGTTTGAAATGCCCTGAGCAGAACCCAGCTTTGCTTTCTCATAGGTTGCCGTGGCAGTGGAGGTGGCAGGGGTGCCACGACTCCCGGAAAAGCGGTCCATGGTTGGACTGCCCAGACACGTCCTCTGCCCGGCGAGTGATTTCAGCTCAGCTCAGCTCAGCGGCAGCGTGCAGGCGACACGGAGGGAGAGAGCAGAGCGCTGTGTGGCGTTCCGCAGAGAACTGGCCTTTATTACAGCCGGTCCCTGGGCAAAGGGAGCCAGTGACAGCAGCTCTGTGGAACAGGGGATAATCTGGTGTATTTATAGGGGAGGAGAGGGGCTGGGGGGAAACTGGGATACAGGTATTGGGGTGGGGTGGCAGGGGAGAACAGCAATGGAGTGTAACAGTTTAACATAACTAACTCAAAGATTTCTGGGAGTGATACTTTACTCACTCTTAGGGAAAAGTGCCTTGCCTCCAAGGGAGGGCCAGGATCTCTGAATCAGCGGGTTCTCTGGCCCCCACAAAATCTCCTCAAAATCCAGCAAAATTCCAGAAACATCATAGAAAATTCCACAAAAATTCCACAAAATTCCATAAATCCTTACAAAATCCTTCAAAATTCCTCAAAAATTCTACGAAATTCCATAAATATCTTCAAAATCCACAAAATACTACAAAATTCTTGAAACATCACACAAAATTCTTTAAATTTCCTCAAAATCTTACAAAATTCCAGATGAATCCCACAAAATTCCACAAAATTTCCATGGAATCCCACAAAATTCCACACAAGTCACACAAAATCCATCAAAAATCGAATTATTGAAGTCTCCTGAAAATTCCACGAAATTTCACAAAGTTTCCACAAAATTCCATAAATCTCTTCAAAATACCACAAAATACCACAAAATTCCACAAAATTTCCACAAAATTGCATAATTCTCCAGAAAATCCCACAAAATCTCACCAAAAAATCTCACAAATTTCCCTTAATCTTTTCAAAATCTCATGAAAATCCCACAAAATCCCACAAAATTCCACAAAAATTTCACAAAATTTCATTATAAAGCCTGAAAATTATTTAAATATCCTCAATAATCTTACAAAATTCCAGAAACATCTCAAAAAATTCCACAAAAATCCCTCAAAATTCCCCATTTGTTCTGAAAATCCCAGAAAATTCCACAAATATCCCACAATATTATTTAAATTTTCTCAAATTCCTACAAAATTTCAGATGAATCCCACAAAATTCTGAAAAAATTTCCCCAAAATTTCCCCAAATTTCCATAAACCTCAACAAAATCCTACAAAAGTTCCACAAAAAAATGGTGGTTGTGGTTGCCATTGAAACAGACCATAGGAGCAGAGGCTGTGTTGGTTGCCAGGGAAACAGATCATAGCAGCAGGGGTCTGTGATGGTTGCCATGGAAACAAACCATAGGAGCAGGGGTCTGTGATGGTTGCCATGGAAGCAGACCATAGCAACAGAAGGGTATGTGATGGTTGCCATAGAAACAGGACATAGCAACAGTTGGCTGTGATGGTTGCCATGGAAACAGACCATAGTAAGAGGGGAGTCTGTGCTGTGTAGAAGCAGGGCCTGGCGGCTCAGAAGATATCGGGATGTAATGGAAAGATAGTAACCCCCCCTTCTCTTTAGTATGGTAAGGACCCCTGCAATTAGCCAATAGCACCTAGCTGTGATGAAAGCAGATGGGAGTAACAGTGTGAACCTAGGTTATAAAAGGTCAAATTCTCTAGCAATAAACGCCATTTTGCCATCCATCACATTGATGTCTGTGTGCAAAAGGACCGAGTGGCCTGGGTGTGGCTGCTGTGCTGCTCTTGAACCAGGGTGTCTGCCTTGCTTAAAAGGCAACAGTGCTGGTTGCCATGAAAAGAGACAATGACAACAGGGGTCCATGATTGTTGCCATGGAAACAGACCACAACAACAGAGGCTGTGATGGTTGCCATGGCAACAGACCATAGCAATGGAAGGGTGCTTATGGTTTCCATGGAAACAGACCATCACAACAGGGATGTGACGGTTGCCATGGAAACAGACCATAGCAACATAGGCTGTGATGATTGCCATGGAAAGAGACCATAACAACAGAATGGTGGGGATGGTTGCCATGGAAACAGATCATGACAACAGAGGCTGTGATGGTTACCATGGAAACAGACGATAGCAATAGAAGGGTGGAAATGTTTGCCATGGAAACAGACCATTGGAACAGGGGTATCTGATGGTTGCCATGGAAACAGACCATATCAGCAGGAAGGTCTGTGATGGTTGCTATGGAAAGAGACTGTAGCAGCAGGGGGCCTGTGATGGTTGCCATGGCAACAGATTATAACAACGGGGGGCTCTGATGGTTGCCATGGAAACAGGCCATAGCAGCAGGGTGTCTGTGATGCTTGTCATGGCAACAGACCATAGCAGCAGGGCGCTGTTATGGTTGCCATGGAAATAGACTATGGCTACACGGGCTGTGATGGTTGCTGTAGAAATAGACCATAGCAACAGGTCCTGGTGATGGTTGCCTACCAAGGGTCAGATTTGTTACAGGCCCTCAGAGGGCCTCCATGGGCACATTCTAAGAGTCTCCAGGCTGTTCAAGAGCCAGAATGTCACAGGCAGAGACAGGAGCTCCACAGAGAACTCCCAGGGGTTTCTGGGGATGCTGAAGAGCCGTGTGGTCAGGCACAGTCACAGCAATTCCATGGTGACATCCCAGGGACCTTGGGCTGCAAAGGCACGGCTCTGTCACAGGCACTGACGGGGGTTCCATGGTGGCATCCCAGGAGTCCCCGGGCTGCCAAAGAGCCGGGATGTCACAGACACTCCCAGGGCTTCCTGTCATGGGCAGAGTGGGAGCTTCAAGCAAAAGCTTTATTTCTTTATTGGAGAAACTCCTGCTGAGTCATGAGGTGGAGAAATGACACCCAACAGCCACCATGGATCCTCAAACCCCTCCTGGACACCTAGACTTTTAAATTCCTCCTAAAAGAGGAAATCCGATCCCAGCCCCAGACTTTTTCAAAGATTTATGTATAAAGATTGGACAGGTGGAATTGAGCTGTAATGGAATTTGTCCTATGGCACTAACAATGCAATACCATCTGTCTTTTCGGATGCCCATGGCCAAAATTGGTTTTCTCTTTAAAAAATTTCCTGCATCCAAGTGTATCTCCCAGAAAAAATCTGCCAGCTCTGGCTAGCCATGGCCCCTGTTGGTCACCCTGCATCTGCCCCTGAAAGAGCAGGGCTCTGTTCCTTCCTATGGAAAAGCACCAGCCTTCTTGTCCAGGGACCATTTGGCCTCCCAAATTCTATATATCTAAGGATTGTTCCCAGAAAAAAGCTGCTGGGACAGAGAGGTCGGGTTGGCCCTCTCCTCTGGTGATGTGCTTACACTATGAGAAGATGGTTTTAATTTGGAAACACCTTGCAGAAATCTCAGAGATCTGCCAAGGAGGGGTCTGGAGGCCTTGGGCACATGACCACTCTATAGGGACAAAGGAGCTCTGTGCTCCGTGGGGTAGAGACTGAGGACAGTGGAGGAGAGCCATGAGAGTGTTTAAAGAGTGGTTTCAGAGATGGTGGATCCTTTTGACATACACAGAGCTGTCAGCAAAGGAAGGGGCCAGCGAGGTGGGGCAGGCAGGGGATGACGACAGCGTGCAGGGAGAGAGGCACAGGGCATGGACAGCGTAGGGCAGCCTGGGCTGGAAAGGGCACAGGGATGGGCAACAGCTGCAAGGCCCTGCCAGAGGCAATTTCTGCAGCCCTTTGGCCATGGCTGCTGGCCCTGGGCCTGAGCCATGAGGAGGAGACAAGTGACCCTGGCAGCCTTAGGGCTTCATTGCCTCCTTTTCCCTGCCCAGCAGCCTGGCAGGGGCCACCCCATGGTGCTGCCCTTGGCATTGCACATCCCCACATGCCAGTGGCCCGGGAAGAGCCCTGAGCAATGAGGGAGGGACAGCATCTGCCTTGCCAGGGGCTGGGGCTCAGCCCTTGGCCCTTTGCATTCCTGAAACACATCCAGCTTTGCTCAGCACCACAGACACCTTTCCCTTGCTTGTCCCCAGCTGTCATCAGGGCCTCCAGTGTTCTGCTCTGCCTGGAACCTGGGGACGCTTTCTCACTCGTGTCTGTCATTTCAACTACAAGAAACTTCAGTGTTTCCATCTGACTTTGAGTTCTTGAGAAGTTTTTGGAGCACACTCTGAGGGACTGAGTTTGATGCAAAGAGCCCCAAAGGCCCGAGAGGGTGATGAAAGTGCTGGTGCTGTGTCTGTGCTGCTGAGCTGGGCCGGGCTTCTGGCCCAGAGGCAGCTCCTGGCAAGGGCAGCGCTGCAGAGAGACAGCTCTGGGCAGGAGCAGCTCCTGAGCACAGCCCAGCAGGGCTGGGGCCCTGTGTCACGATCTCCAAGGTGGGATTTGTGATGTGGTTCTTTTACTCGGTCTTAGAGTACAAAAGATTATCAGCAAACCAGGGACTTATACAGAAAAACACATTTTATTGAGTGCTCATCAGCAATAATATGTGATAGAGGGAAAAGAGGAGAAAGCAAAGCATAAGAAAAAGAGAGTAAGGGGATTATAGCTACCAATGCTGAAGTCCACTCAGCTGTCCACCAATGCAGAGTCTTCTATCCGTTGGGGAAATCTCAAATGAAAGTAAGTTTTGGGGTGTATTTTATAGTCTTTTACAAAGCGAGGGGCACAGGGCCAAAACCAGAGCCGATTGATGATTATTGTGATGAGGCCCATTGCTCAGGGGGGCAAGTGTGGAGTACAAGTCTCTACTCACCAGACGGAGCGAGGGCAGTGTACCGTGGTAGCACAGCAAGCACAACTGCAAACAATCACTTGGCAAACATCCACCTCAACCAGGCCAGAGCCCCTGTACTGAGTCCCTTGTGATGTTCAGGGTCTTTGAGATGGTCGTGAGACAGATAGGATAATCTTCGGACCAGCTCTTACACCACCCCATGGCTCACAATTGTTGTTAAGCGAGGTCTTTCTGCACGATGTCGTAGTGCTGTTGCAAAATTCTTCTTTGAAGTCTTCAGGACTCATTACAGTTGGTAGTATATCCCGGAAAAAACAGAGACAGGTAGTAGGGAAAAGATAAGGGACAGAAAAAGGAAAAACAGAAAAAAAAACAACAAGAAAATCAATATATTGATTTCTAAGTGTCCTGGGGTGATTTTATGATACTGGTATCCCCAATCGTCTGGTTTATGTTATATATTAAGTTCTGCACCTTTAAGACTGGCTCTGAGAACAAGAGAGGGGGAAGAAGAAGCTGCAGTTTGTGTTAAAGAAAAACATCACTCCCACACATCCCACTTCTGGACTGTGGTGTCTGCAGCACAGACAGACAGCGGGACAGAGCTTCTCTCTGTCTTTTAGTTAGTTTTAGCTAGCTGAGACAGGAGAGTTCCCTGGACCTTTGTTTTTTTTCTTTTTTTCTTGGATCTGTGCAAACCTGCTCTGTTCACTGATGGTTCCTGTCGCATCGTAGGGATGAACTGGAAGTGGAAAGCAGCCGTATGGAGCCCCACACGACAGGTCGCAGAGGCCACTGAAGGAGAAGGTGGATCAAGTCAACTTGCTGAACTCAAAGCTGTTCAACTGGCCCTGGACATTGCTGAAAGAGAGAAGTGGCCAAAGCTCTACCTCTACACGGATTCATGGATGGTAGCCAATGCTCTGTGGGGATGGCTGGAAAGGTGGAAAAGGGCCAACTGGCAACGCAGAGAAAAGCCAATCTGGGCTGCTGATGAGTGGAGGGACATCATCACCAGGGTAGAGAAACTGTCTGTGAGGGTCCGTCATGTAGATGCCCATGTCCCCAAAAGTAGAGCTAATGAAGAGCACCGAAACAATGAGCAGGTGGATTAGGCTGCAAAGATAGAGGTGTCAAAGACAGACTTAGATTGGCAACACAAGGGAGAGTTGTTCCTAGCTCGATGGGCCCATGATGCCTCAGGCCATCAGAGTAGAGATGCCACCTATAAGTAGGCACGAGACCGAGGGGTGGATCTAACCATGGACAGTATTTCCCAGGTTATCCATGACTGTGAGACGTGTGCCACGATCAAGCAGGCCAAGCGGTTGAAGCCCCTCTGGTACGGTGGGCGGTGGTCCAGATACAAGTATGGGGAGGCCTGGCAGATTGACTACATCACACTGCCCCAAACCCGCCAAGGCAAGCGCTACGTGCTCACCATGGTAGAAGCCACCACTGGATGGTTGGAAACCTACCCTGTGCCTCATGCTACAGCCCGTAACACCATCCTGAGACTTGAAAAGCAGGTCTTTGGAGGCATGGCACCCCTGAGAGGATTGAGTCAGACAATGAGACTCATTTCAAGAATAACCTTATAAACCCCTGGGCTAGGGAACATGGTATTGAGTGAGTGTACCATATCCCCTACCATACACCTGCTGCGGGGAAAGTAGAGAGGTACAATGGACTGTTAAAGACTACCTTGAAAGCGTTGAGTGGAGGATCTTTCAAAAATTAAGAGCAGCATCAAGCAAAGGCCACCTGGATAGTTAATACCTGAGGTTCCACCAACCGATCAAGCCCAGCCCAATCCAAGCCCCTGCATAAAGCAGATAGAGACAAAGTTCCAGCAGTACATCTCAGAAGTTTGTTAAGAAAGACAGTTTAGATCAATTCTACTTCGAGTGCAGAAAAACCCATTCGTGAAGTTGTTTTTGCTCAAGGACCAGGTTTCATATAGTAAATAATGCGGAAAGATGGAACAACACAATGTGTACCTCAGGGAGATCTGATTGTTAAGTGAAAATCATGAATGAATGCCCTTGTCTGTATATAATGTATGTGTTGTAGAGTTAAAATATATATATATATATTAATTTTAATAATAAGTTGACGAGATGATGATAAGGGGTGGAATGTCCTGGGGTGACTTTATGATACTGGTATCCCCAATCGTCTGGTTTATGTTATATATTAAGTTCTGCACATTTAAGACTGGCTCTGAGAGCAAGAGAGGAAATAGAAGAAGCGTGCATTTTGTGTTAAAGAAAAACATCACTCCCACACATCCCGCTCCTGGACTGTGGTGTCCGCAGCACAGACAGACAGCGGGACAGAGCTTCTCTCTGGCTTTTAGTTAGCTTTAGCTAGCTGAGGCAGAGGAGTTCCCTGAACCTTTGTTTTATTTATTTTTTTCTTGGATCTGTTCAAAGCTGCTCTGGACTGAACACCCAGCCAAACCCCGGGAGCTCACACCTTTGGCCCACCGGGGCCTGGGCCTTGGCACTTTCCAGTGCCACAGGGACTGATAAGAACCTGAGTGAGCCGAGCTACACCACATGAAAAGGACTTTTCTTGCTAGACTTGCCATCCCATCGAACAGCGAGAGATTTTATTATTTAATATTATTCAATTTCTGTTAAATAAACAGCTTTTTCCACTTCTCGACAAAGAATTTTTTTTTTTCCCCTTTCCCGGACCAATTGGTGGGGAGGGGGCATTTCCCTGGGGACATCCCCATTTGGAGTTTTCCTCCCTAATTTGCCCTAAACTAAGACAGCCTGCAGCAGCTAATCTTGTTGCAAACATTGAAAACCTCTTCAGCTTCTCTCATTCTACATAAATTTGATTCCTGCTTTGATTTCACACCTCCTTCATGCAGGTTTTTCCTCTGTCCTTGGCTAGAATTGTCTGGCCAGAGAAATTTGGTTGAGCCTTGGGACAGCTCCCATCATCTCTCCCTGCTCCTAATGCTGCTTTGAATTCTCTTGGGAATCTGAGCATGAGGGAAACTGGGGGGACTTTAGTGAGAGGAAAAGTGAGGCACAGAGGCTGAAGTGCAAATGCAGAGTGTGGGTCACCAGAGTCTGCAGTGTTGTGGGGATTTGGGCCATGCAAACAGATGTTTCTTCTCTGAGAATGGCTGATTCCTTCGGTGTGTCTCCTCCTGAAATTCCTGTGCACCAGGGCTGGTGCTGGAGCTGCAGCAGCACAAAGTTGCCAGGGAGCCATGTGGGACCCAGTGGGAATAATTTCTTTGCTGCTTTTGATGAAAAGTTGTGACATGAATCTCAGTGTCTGGGAGGTGCCCCGTTAATGCTGCTGCAGTGCCCACACACTGTGTCTGGAGACAGCTCAGGAGAACATGAAGAAAAGCCAGGATGAAATCCCATGTGCTACTGAACTCGATCAGAACCTGCTTGGAGTGAAGTGTGTGAAGTGACTGGGGAGAGCTGGATAGAAGGGACAGCTCTGAGAAGTGTGTGGTACATCACTGACATCCTTCCAGTGATCTTTGCACACAGACGAAAAAGTATCAGTTTGCATGGCCTGAATCTCTGGGTCTGGAAATCCTGCGTGTTTCACAAGCTGTGCTGAGCTCATCTGGCTCTGAAATATCATCTCTGCACCTTAGGCAGGAAGAGCATCAGAGTTGTGAAGAGATAAATAAAAATCAGTCATAACCCAGAAGCAAACCTTGGCAATAGACATGTGTGGCAGGTGAGGAGACTGAAAGCTTTCATTCTTGTTGTGGGAGAATGAATTCAGCAATAAAAAATCCTTTCTCTTGGCATTAAAATACTTTAGTTTCAGCGCTGCCCCAGCCCATCAATGTCCCTGTGTGGTTGGGGTTGGGTTCTCCCCCTGTAGCTCTCTGCAGGTTGGTGCTAATTCAAGATGTTCTGGCAGATTCCAATGTTTTGGTGCGCGAGCAGGGAGTGCAGAAGAGGGATTGCAAGCGCTGACATTTGCTGTGCTAGAAAGTCCAAGGGACAAATTTGTGCCAATTAAGGTCTCCCCTTGAAGTAGGAGGAACAATTGATGTTGTGCTTGTAGCAGAGTGTGGTGACAGAGGGGGTTTCCAAAGGAAATGTTGGTACATGTAGGCCAGAGGCCCCTGTGCTGAGGCTCCCTCCAGGCTGGCTCCAGCCCCTCAGGGTGCCCAGGAAGCAGGCTGCCCGCAGCCCAGTGCAGCCTCCTTAGCCCTGGGGCTAGCCAGGGAAGAGCCATGGATGAGGCTGAGCCCTGCTCCCATGTGGGATGCCATGGGACAGAGGCCACTGGGATTTGCTCCTCCAGCTCCCAAGTGTGTCCAAAGAAACTGCAAGGAGAGGGTGAGCTCTGTCAGTGGGACCCCCTGTGCACAGGGAGCCCACGGCTGGGGTGGCTGTGCCAGCTCCCTCAGGGACATCCAGCCCTGGGAACCTGGAGCGAGTGGAGAGCACAACTTTGCAAATGTGCCCAAAGCAAATGCAAAGAGAACTGGGGTGTGAAAAACAAAGAATGTTTATTTGTAGAAGAAAATGAACAAGAATGAACTACACAACGTATTTACATTGTAAGAATATTGGTAACAACAACAACAACAACAAAGTATAGAACCTATTTACCTAAGAACTTATCTAACAAAACTATGTGAAACGTATTTACAGAACACTACAGCAAACTCTAAAACATCTATGGTGAACACAACAACTCTATAACATATATACAGAAGAGTGCCATCTGTGTCTGGGATGTGCCTCAGTCCTGGAAGAAAAACAAGTAGCACGGTCAGTGCAGTCAGGCATGGAGGGGTGTTCCATGTGCTCCCGGGCTGGGACACTGGCACAGGGGGACTCTGCTGCCAGAAGTGAGCCTGGCTGGGGCTGGGGGCTGTGGCCCAGGCACTGGAACAGGGCTTGTGTGGCCCAAAGCAAGGTCAGGCCAGGCCAGGGATGGCCACCAGAATCCAGTGCATGGGCTAGCGTGTCCCTGAGTAGGGAGTGCCCAGCCCAGCCCCAGCCTGGCAGCAGGGGACCCACTCTGCCCGTGGGGAGCACCTGCCTGTTCTGCTGCTGGCATCGGTCTTCATCCCAACACCATGTCCTCCTCCTCTTCTTTTTCATCTACATCCATCTCTTCAATGGAGTATTTGATGTCCACCTCCATCTCTTCCTCTCGGATCTCCTCTCCATCCAATTCCATGTCTTCTTCCGCATCTATCTGTGGATCGACCTCCATCTCCTCCTCTTTGTCTGTGCCAGCCGGCAGAGGTAGCAAGATCTCAGAGTGGGGTCCCTTTCCCACACTGTCCCACACAGCTCCAGCCAAACCCACGCAGCTGCAGGGTGTCCACCTCCATGGAATAGTACCATACCTTCTTTGGAACAAATGCAGACATCCTCCAGGGATGGATAGCAAACTCCAGACAACGGGGAGTTTTTGGGACTGAGGGGGGTATCAGGGAGCAGGTGACAAGGAAGGTGGCAGGGGTAGCTGTGGAGCAGGGTGAAGAGCGTGCTGACACAAGGAGCCAAGGGTTGTGATGTGGCCGTTGCTGGATGCTGGAAGTTCTAGCTGGAGCGTGCACTGTGACATCACTGCCAGGAGCCCAGGCCCAGGCTGAAGTGGACAACGGAGACCATAGAATGATGGAATCCCTGGGTGGCTGGGCTTGGAAGAGACCCTAAAGACCATCTTGTTCCAAGCTGAGCAATCTTCCCCTAGAATATGTTGCTCAGAGCCCTGCTCTCAGCTGGCCTTGGATGTTGCCAAGGATGGAGCATCCCCAGCCTGTGTGCACAGCCTGGGCCAGTGCCCCAGCAGCCTGAGTGGAAAAGAGCAGCTTCATTAGATGCAACCTCAATCTCACTCCTGCAGTTGAAAGGCTTCTCCTCTCGGTGCCCATCTTTCCTAGAGCTGCAGGGAGGCCTCCCCAGCACCTTCTCTATCCAGGCTGAGCATGCCCAGTCCCACATGGACAGCAGTCCGATGCCTGGGGGTCAAGGCTAAAGGGTAGCAAAGAGCATCAGGAAGTGAGAGATGGAAGCTTCTGGAGATGGAAGCTTTGCCTCTAAATGTAGAAAATCAAGAAAAGTGGAGGGGAAAATGGTGGGACTCTGGCTCTGTTCTAACTGGCGAAGATTTTCTTTTCTTCTTTTCTGTAATGCTGCCCCAAGTTTTATGTTTGAAAGGAGGTTTGGCAAAATATCCATTGTCTTCTCCATTGGTGAAACACTGAGCCAAGTCAGAGCAAGCTGATGATGCAGAGCAAAACCTGCAAATATCAACTGGGGATCCTGATCCTGGGGAATGCAGCTAAAGCCAGCCAAAAGTAATTTCTGGAAAGTCAAGCCTGGTTTACGTCTCCTGGAGTTGGGCTGTGCCAACTTCACCAGTCATTTATAAAAAAGGAAAACAACTCAAACCAAAAGAGACAAAAACAGAAAGAAACAAACCCAAAGAAACCAATGAAACAAATAGATAAAAACCCCAAATAAAACCAAAGGCAATGAGAAGTTAGGATTAGTTGTAAGGATATCACAGCAGGTGAATGGCTGCTTCCTACAGGATCACCATCCAGAGCCACCTAGAACAACTTCTCCAAAATATATCTCACAGGAGAAATCTAAAAAGTGATCCATGGCAGATTTGGGGGCAGCTCTGCATTACGGTGAAGGATGAGCATGCAGTGGTACAGATGCAGCATTGCCCACCCTCCAGGCTGCTGTTTGCTCTGATGAAAGGCTCTTGCAGGACTGTGGCCCCTCTCCATGCAATGGAAATCATTGCCACAGCTCTCAGTTGAGGCACTGGCATTTCCAGAGCCAAATTCAGGCACAATCCTACTGCCTCCTGAGCATCTGGGAAAGATCCTGAGCATCTTCAGGCCTAGAAGCACAAAACAGCTCAGGCTCTTCCTGAACTGGCTTTTCAGGGGAGCTTTCCATAGCTCTGCAAGATTTCTTCATCCCTCAACACGTCTGACTTTATGTCCAATGATGCATTTGGGTTCCTTCCTTCCTCCTGTGTGCCCCTGAGTAACCTTCCACGTGGATGGAGGAGATTGTGTACAGGACAATTGATTCCTGGATTGCCATTTGGCTTCACTGTCACTCAGTTGAACATGGTCCTTATCTAAGAAGGACTTGCAAGAAATGGGTAGGAGTTTTGGCTCTGAGAGGAGCAGAAAGCACATTTTCTACACCAAATTGCCAGCTGATGCAGTTTCCCTGCCAAAATAGTGATTGCCATTCATCTTCCTGGGAAGAAGGTGAAGACCCATTCAGAGATCCCAGGTTCAGCTGGCCTGTGGCTTTGTGTACCTCATTTCACATGTCCAATTTCAAGGGCCACTAAAAGAGGCTCATGTTTGCCTTGCTAGCCAGAAGTGCTGTAGGTATTTCCAGTAGAAAAGGAAAAACATCGCTGTCCTGTGGTGTGGTAGAAATGCCACCAAAATTGTCAATTCTGTGAGCAAAGCCAGCCAGTGCTTTTTGGCACTGCAAGAGCTGAGAGTGTGGCAGAGCGGTTTTGATATTCTTTTTAGAGTCCTGAAAACATTGTTGCCAAAACAATCTTTCTCTCCTG
Organism: Poecile atricapillus; assembly: GCF_030490865.1. NCBI lineage: Eukaryota > Metazoa > Chordata > Aves > Passeriformes > Paridae > Poecile > Poecile atricapillus. Next base: position 11,553,137 of record NC_081266.1, read on the forward strand.
TCTTCTGTCCTAATCTGTGGAACAGAGAAACTGGAAAGGAGCAGAGATTTGTTTCAATTGGCTTTTTTATTTTGAAGTCTTCAAATAGTGTCAGCTTGATGCACGATACTTTAGAAATTGGATGAGTTGCACCTATTTCATCCCAGCAGAGAGGTGGGATTGAAGACTTCCAACAAGAGAAGTACTGGATGTGTAAGAGCTCAGTTTTCCACCCCTCACACCCTGGTATCTCGCTGGAGTATTTGAAGCAGCCTCAGCCAGATACATTAAAATACTGCTCCAAACAACAACAGAATGCGAATGTTCCACGAAATGGGCAAAAATAAGAAAAGTGGGTGGGCGGCAGCCCTTTCTGAAGAGCTCGTGTTGATTTTGCAAAGTCAGATGCAAACAAGTTTTGCCATATTTCTTCCCTATTAAAATGGAGATATTTGATAGAAATCTGTCTCTGAGGCTGCTAAGTTTGGTATGATTTTCGATGTGGGAGGAATAGACCAGGTTGCAGAGAAGCTGTGATTGTCTGACCCTTGGAAGGGTTGAAGGCCAGGTTGGATGGGGCTTGGAGCAAGCTGGTCTAGGGGAAGGTGTCCTGAGTGTGCTGAGAGTTGGAACAAGAGGAGCTTTAAGGTCCCTTCCAAGCCAACACATCCTGGGAGTCCATGAAGAGAAACTTGGACTTTTCCTGAGATGCTGCCTTTGCAAGGGCAAGTCCCAAATACCCCAGGTAGTTTGAAATGCCCTGAGCAGAACCCAGCTGTGCTTTCTCATAGGTTGCTGCGGCGGTGGAGGTGGCAGGGGTGCCACGACTCCCGGAAAAGCGGTCTGCGGTTGGGCTGCCCGGGGCACAGACACGTCCTCTGCCCGGCGAGTGATTTCAGCTCAGCTCAGCTCAGCGGCAGCGTGCAGGCGACACGGAGGGAGAGAGCAGAGCGCTGTGTGGCGTTCCGCAGAGAACTGGCCTTTATTACAGCTGCGCCCTCGGCCAAGGGAGCCAGTGACAGCAGCTCTCTGGAACAGGGGATAAACTGGGGTATGTATAGGGGAGGAGAGGGGCTGGGGGGAAACTGGGATACAGGTATTGGGGTGGGGTGGCAGGGGAGAACAGCTATGGAGTGTAACAGTTTAACATAACTTACTCAAAGATTTCTGGGAGTGATACTTTTCTCTCTCTTAGAAAAAAGTATCTTGCCTCCAAGGGAGGGCCAGGATCTCTGAATCACCAGGTTCCCCAGCCCCCACAGTCAACCATCAAAAAGCAGCTTCTGAACAATAAAGATTGCTCTTGCCGTGCCAACCTCGCTGCGTCGTGTGTCCATCTCGAGCGCCACAGCGACACTCTGCAAACAGAGCTGCACCTGACTGAAAATGAATGGGACACAAATCAGGAACTCTGAAAGTTTGATTTCCTATCAAATACAGCCCAGCCAGCCAGCCCCACACAATCCCCATCCCACCACTCCAAATGTGGATCCCACTTCTCCCAACCTCCTTCTGGCCTGGGGTGACTTTGTGATCCTTGGATCCCCAGGCGTCTGTTCTGTTTCTGCTGCCTATTAAGTTCTGCACCTTCAAGACTGGCTCTGAGAGCCAAGGGGGGGAAGAAGAAGCTGCAGTTTGTTTGCAGAAATGGCACTCACTGCCCCGCACGCTTCCCTGGCCTGTGTTGTCTGCAGCAGGGACAGACAGTGGGACAGAGCTCTCCTTTGCTTCTAGGCACTTCAGTTCAGTTTCCTTTTTTAGTTAGTTTTTAGTTTAGTTCAGTTGGTTTTTAGCTAGCTGAGGCACAGGAGTTCCCCAGAGTGTTTTTTGCCTTTTTCCTTGGATCTGTTCAAAGCTGCTCTGGACTGAGAACCCAGACAAACCCCGGGAGCTCACGGCTCTGGCCCACGGGGGCCTGGGCCTGGGCCCTTTCCAGCGTCAGAGGAACTGATAAGAGACTGAGCGAGCTGAGCTACACCCCATGGAAAGGACTTTTCTGGCTTTGCCATCTCTTCAGACAGCCAGAGGATTTATTCTTTAATATTATTCATCTTGCTCATGCTTGTAGATACTTTGATTGTTAAGCAAGCTGCGTTTTTCCACTTTTCTCCAAGAAAATATTTTTATTGAAACTGTCAGGGGAGGAACAACTGTAATTTGCTTTTTCCAGGGACCCCATTCAGAGGTTTTCTTCCAAATTTACCCTAAACCAGAACACCTTCCCACTCCATCTCACTTGGCAGCGGTGGAACTGAGTAATTTTGGTGTGGGATTGAGATTTTTGGAGGTGGAACAAGCCCTTTTGAGTTGGGATTGAGCCCTTTTGGGGTAAAATGGAGCTGTTTTCAGTGGGATTGAGTGGTTTTGAGGTGACAGATCCATTCCCCCTGGCTTTTGGAGTGCAAAGAGATGGAGATGAGAAGCTGTTGGGGGTCAGGTGTCCTTCTTTTAGGTCTGGCTCACCTGTTGAATTTTTACCCATTAGTTGGGGGAAAACCTGACTGCGGGTGGTACTTGAGAAACACAAAGAGTTTGGTTGGGCCCAGGGCTGAAGGGGGCAGGAAAAGGGGAGGGTGGGCACAGTTTGGCAGCTTCTTCAGCTTCAGAGAAGGACACTTCGCTGGGAGCTGTTCCTGTGGAGAGAAGGGAATTTGCCATCACCCAGACGGAGCTGCTGTTTCTCCTTCTCTTTCTTCCCTCTTCGTTGGTGGCCTCACACCCCCTGTCCTGCCGGGACGTGTGGCAGTGCCAGGCACCGCCGTGGAGATGCTGATCCACCTCAGCCACTGGCCCAGGATCTCAGCTCATCCCTGCTGTTCCAGCTGAGTGTTCCTCAGAGCCCTGCAGGAGCACTGGCACTGACTGCCAACCCGAGGGGGTTTGTGAAGCAAAGCCTCTCCTCCATCCTTTCCTGTCTTGGCCGAGAAGGCTGTCACGGGGTACCTGGTTCTGTTTTGTTGTTAACGCTGTAGTTATTGTTGTTTGTGTGCCTCGTTATACACACTAGTAAAGAACTGTTATTCCTATCCCCAGATCTCTGTCTGAGAGCCCCTTGAGTTACAAATTATAATGATTCAGAAGGAGGGGGTCTACATTTTGATTCCAGGGGAGGCCCCTGCCCTCCCTAGCAGACACTTGTCTTCCAAAACAAAGACAGATGAGGAGTTTCTCCATCCTCCTTACCTTTGTGGGGCCAGCAGTGCTCTTGGTTCCCCATGCTCTTTTTGTGTGGCCTTTTGTGTCTGTCCCCCTCTGACATGGGGGTGGTGGGCGATGTGTCTGTCCCCCTCCAACTTAGGGGGACAGGGGATATTTGCTGCCCCCTTTCTTCTCCTGGGAAGCCTGTGCAGGCTCTTTGTCCCACTCTGATTTGGGTGGTGCCAGTGTTGTCACCATCCTGGCAGCCCCCGGCCGCTCTTTGCCCTTTGCCAGGCCAGGGCTGTTCTCTGTCCCCTTGCAATTTGTGGGGCTGGCACAGGCACAATTCCCCTCCTCTTTAGGGGGACTGGCAGTCTCCCATTCCCCCTCTGACTTGGGGGCTGCTGTGGGCTCCATCCATCTCTTATTTTTGGGAGGACGGGTATTTATCTCCCTTCAGTTGTGGGCCCAGGGATCGTCTCCATCCTCCTCCAGTTTTGAGGGGCCTGGGAGTAGTCTCTGTCTCCCACCGATTTGGGGGGGACTGGTGCAGGCTCTACCCCTCTCTGATTTTGAGGGACAACCTGGAGGAAAAGCATCAAAAGCTTGACCAAGGCTGAAGGGAACGCTCTGATTACCCCTTTTGCCAAGAGATTCCCTTAGCTGAAGTTGCTAACAAGGACCAGACTTCCCAGCCCGCACCGGGTTTCGGGTTCTTTTATTTCCTGGGCCCTCAGTCCTGCATGGGACACGGGAACTGGGTGCTGCAGAGGCTGCGGCAAGGCATCAGAAATGGCCGCCCAACACCGAAGGGTGGTAGAAGATCTGCTCCAGCACTGGCCGATCCATGGGGTGCTTGGACAAACAGCAGCGGATCAGATGTTGGCACTCTGGGGAGAGAAGGTAGAAAGCAGCGCTCACTTGCAGAAGGCTCCTGCCCAGCTGCTCCCGGCGCCTGCAGAAGCCGGGCCACGCTGCGTGTGCTGGGAGCTGCCCTTGGCGGGAGAGCGGCACGGCAGGACAAGCGTCCCCTCCTTCAGCCAAGCGTGCCACAGCCAGCCTGCCACGGGCCACCTGCTGCAGCCGGCCCTTGAGGGCACATGGACGTCCCGCGCAGCTGCGGGAGGGCCGGGCTGGGCTGCGCGCTGCCACCTGCCAAAGCCTGCCTTCTTCAGGCCCCATACCAACCTGGAGAGGCCTCCTGCGGGAAGAAGAGCTGCCCCAACACGATGTCTCGCTCCTTCTCGAAGGGTAAGTATCCGCACACCATCTCAAACAGCAGCACACCCAGGGACCAGATGGTCGCCCCATCGCCGTGGTAGCAGCGAAGGCCGATCCACTCGGGCGGGCAGTACGTGCGTGTTCCTAGGGGAGACGGGCGGCGCTGCTCAGGCGCAGGCTGCTGGCTTCCAGAGCCTGGCACCAGCCTCCTGCCAGAGGCAGGGGCTGCAGCCGTGGCCACAGCTTCCCCCCAAGGCCTGCCTGCCTCCCCCTGACAATGGGCCAAAGCCAAGAAACCATTCTGCAAGGCTGACAAGGCCAGCGGAGCAGCCCAAGACCTTGCAGGCCTGCCAAGCCGAGGAGCCGGGGCCTGGCTTTTGCAGCCCCTTGCTCTCAGCAGAGCCAGCAGCCGGCTCCTGGGGCAGAGCATCTGCCCCGTGGCACAGGGCAGCTGGCAGCCGGCTGAATGCTGCACCCCGCGGCCCAGGAGGGAATGGGGCCGTGCAGTGCCTGGCACTGGGAGCAGGGCCCGCGCTCTGGGCTCACCGGCAAACTGTGTGAAGGCCCGCTCCTGGAGGAAGGTGCCACACCCGAAGTCGATGAGCTTCAGGTCGTCAGTCTCCGGCTTCACGAGGAGGTTCTCTGGCTTGATGTCCCAATGCAGGACACCACAGGCGGTGCAGTGCCATACGGCCTCCAGCACCTGCCAGAAAAGCCAGTGTGCCACCTCCTCGCTCAGGAACTCTTGCTCCACCAGGACGTTCAAGAGATCCCGAGATTGCTCCGGATGCTCCATCACCAGCACAAAGCTGTCAGGCAGCTTGAACCAGTCGAGGAGCTGGATGATTCTGCAGCAGGCAGAGCCCACCTTCTCCATCAGCACGATCTCCAGCGGAACACAGGTGCCATCGGGCTGTGAGGACAAGACTATGCCTCCATCACAGGGCCTGATGCTGCCCTGTGGCTGCAGTGCCCCTGCCTGGGATGCCCCAGTGCCACCTTGGGCAGCCTCCCTGCTGCTTGGCATTCCTCCTGCCCGGGGGCTGATTGGGAGGTGGCCCCTGCCTGGACCCACCACCGCTGTTTGGCATCCCCGGGCCCGCCATGCTAAGCCTCGCACGCTGAGCCCACACCCGCTGCCCCCAGTCATGTCCCACTCTCGGCCCCAGCCTTATCCCTGCTTGCCACAGCTCGCTCTGTCCCGCTGGCCCTGCTCACTCACCAGCTCGTCCCACTGCAGGATTGTGTCCCGGGCCACGTGCTTGATGGCCACCTGCAAGCCATGGAGAGAGGGGGGCTGAGCTCCAGCCTCACTGCCATGCAGGGACCGCAGCTGCAGGAGCTCTCCAGAGGGCTTGCGGGAGCACCTGGCCGCTGGCGAGGGGTCACCCGTGGCCTGGAGAACCTGGGAGCCGCAGGAGCTGCTCGGTTCCTCCATGGGCCTCTGGGCCTAACCCTGGGGCGCTTCCTAATCTGCCACCTCCATGGTTGCCAGTAGCCAACGGCCCACCAGACAGCCACAGCGGCCAGCAGCAGGACAAGTGCAGCCATCAGGACGCCACCGTCACACATGGCTACGGCACGTCCCATGGCGACTGCACTGGCAGCTGTGGGGGCTGGCCCGGTTTATATAGGGCTGGCGTGGTGATGTCACAGTGCTGTGGGCAGGACAGCTGTGTGACATCATGGCCCTGCATCACCCCAGCGCTCAGCTCCTTTGTGACATCACGGCCCCACCCCATTCAGGGATCACACAACCGGCTCATCCCTGAAGATGAACATGGCTGGGAAAAGCCTGGAAATAAGAACCGCAGCTCAGCCCCTTGCAATGAATCCTTCCCTGGAGCAAGTGGCAGCACATCAGGAAGAGTGCTGCTGCCACCTGTGTCAAGCCCCCGGCTCCCAGGACGCTGCAGCGGCACCAACTTCAAACAACCTCTACCCTGTGCCAGAGAAGATCCCCCAGAGACAAAGGGAGGTGAAGTTCCTCTGTCTCTGGGGAGCTCTCCTGAAATGGCTGGCGAGGACTGCAAGACTTTTTTCTTAGCAGCTCAACAACTTCTGCAGAGCCTCTGTTCTCAATTAATCAGGATATTCCAAAGAGCACTCATGCTTGTCCCACTGCTCTGGTTTTGTCTGCCATAAGATTCCTCACTTCCCAGTAGCTGGCACATGCTGCGTTTGGATTCAAGATGGGAATGCTGTGGTTCAGTCAGGGGTGGTTTGTTTTCTGCTGAGCAGGGTTTGCCCTTTTCAAGGACTTTGCAGTGTCCCTTGGTATAATGCATGTTTTCCATTGGGAGGGGATGGATGAGATGCGAAGAGAAATGCAAAGAATGCATTAGAAAACCTGCAGTGTGTCTCTGTCCGTGTTTGTCAGGTCACCATCCACATCCTGGAAGAGGATGATGTAATTTCTATGATTTTTTTTTTATTAATGCATTTAACAATTCTTTTTTTATTTTGCCTCACATTTTTGGCCATCTTCATCTCCAGCTGAGCTTTCACTGCACCGAATTTCTTGCTACAGTGGCAAGAAGCATCTCTGTATTCTTCTCCTGACCTTCATTCCTTGTCCTCTACCCGTCCCGTCCTGTCCCAGGGAGCGGGGACCATCCTGGGGCAGATCCAGGAGGATATCCAGGACAGTCCTGGTGTGTGATGGATGCCAAGGAGATCCAGGAGGGTTCAGTGTCCAGCTCTAAGTCCTGGGACACCCTGTGCCATGTTCCCAACAGCCCCGATTTTCAGGAAGGAGTCACAGCAGCCTCCTGGCCATCGATGGATTTTTCTTCCAGGAATTCACTGTGGAGCTGGTTTCTGTTTTCCTGCTCTTTCTGAGCTCTTGTCAACATGGCATGGAGCTGGAAGAGGTGGGGCGGGGGCAGAACACACAGCTGAGGAACTCTTGAGAGCTGCTGTGTCTCTGGCACCCTGCTTTCCTCCTCTCCCTTTCGTGTAGCTGTGGGCCGGGACGGAGCATTTTTCTGGGGGAGCTCCCGGTGCCCTGGATCCCTGCCCTGAAAGGAGAGGGCCTAGAGCAGACATCTCTGCCCTGCCCCACGCAGCCAGGCTGTCTCACAAAGCTCCTGCAAAGCCCTGCTCCTGCCCGCCAGGACGTTAATTAGCGGGGTTTTAATGAGGGAGGAAGGAACGGCGTTCATTAGGGAGGGGATGGCGGGGAGCCGCTCCGAGCCGAGGGGGCGAGGCCTGAGCAGGGGGCGGGGCCAGCGCTGAGGGAAAAAGGGCGGGAAAAGGCTCAGCCCTGCTGAGGGGAAAGGTCGGGAAGGAGAAGACAGAAGGGAATTGCTGGGGAAAAGGGAGACACACACCCCGAACGGTGGCTGGGCAAAGCTCCACACACTGCAGCCTGCATAGTCCAGCCCCAAACCCAGGGGAAACCCTGGCTAAAATCCAGGAAAAACAGTGCTGAGGATCCAAGGAATCAGAGCCATGATGTGTGTGGAGAGTGTCCCTAACAGGAGGAACGTGAATGGAAGTGAGCGAGGCTGGGGCAGGAGGGTCAGAGCGAGCAAAGAAGGGGAAGCCTCTGTCCATGGCAAGGCCCAGGGCAGCCCTATCCTGGCAAGTGGGCAGGGAGCGGATCCTTGAGCTGCTGCACGTTTGCGCTGCCCTCGCTCAGCCGGGAACCCCCTCATTGCCCGGGGGGAGCTGGTGGCAGTGGGGAGTGGGAGAGGAAAGAAGCGGAACACAAGGACCTGTCCTACAGCCACATGGACTGCAATGCCGTGTTCATGGGCTGTGCCAAATGGCTGCCCTGTTGGGAACAGAACCAGAAACCTCCATCAACATCCTAATTTACTGCTCCAGAGAAAGAAAAATTCCCAACTTTAATTCCAAGGAGGATAATTTAATATCTCCTTGGCATCTGGAGATCTATTACCTGAATGCCGTCATGAGTTTCCTTCAGGTCTCCACGCTCGAGACAACTTAAAAGATAGTGGAGTTAAACTCTTTCCCAATTCTTAAATCTGGATCCTCCCGTTCCATGAGAGACTCTTTTGGTTGCCACAGCCTTAACTTGCTGTGAGGCTTTAAGGATTAGAGAGCCTCCTACTCTCCTATCTTACCATTAAAGCTGTGGCTGCACAAGTTTGCAAACAATGACCTCTCGCCAAATCGTGTAACGTATTAGAAAAAGGGGCCATGGGTCTTCAAGAACCGCCCCTAGTGTTCTTGCACTAGAACTCCTTTGGCCTGCTTCTGTTCAACATCCACATAAAATCCCATGTGCTACTGAACTCGATCAGAACCTGCTTGGAGTGAAGTGTGTGAAGTGACTGGGGAGAGCTGGATAGAAGGGACAGCTCTGAGAAGTGTGTGGTACATCACCAACATCCTTCCAGTGATCTTTGCACACAGACGAAAAAGTATCAGTTTGCATGGCCTGAATCTCTGGGTCTGGAAATCCTGCGTGTTTCACAAGCTGTGCTGAGCTCATCTGGCTCTGAAATATCATCTCTGCACCTTAGGCAGGAAGAGCATCAGAGTTGTGTAGAGATGAATAAAAATCAGTGGTAACCCAGAAACAAACCTTGGCAATAGACATGTGTGGCAGGTGAGGAGACTGAAAGCTTTCATTCTTGTTGTGGGAGAATGAATTCAGCAATAAAAAATCCTGTCTCTTGGCATTAAAATACTTTAGTTTCAGCTCTGCCTCAGCCCATCAATGTCCCTGTGTGGTTGGGGGTAGGTTCTCCCCCTGTAGCTCTCTGCAGGTTGGTGCTAATTCAGGATGTTCTGGCAGGTTCCAATGTTTTGGTGCGCGAGCAGGGAGTGCAGAACAGGGATTCCAAGCGCTGACATTAGCTGTGCTAGAAAGTCCAAGGGACAAATTTGTGCCAATTAAGGTCTCCCCTTCAACTAGGAGGAACAATTGATGTTGTGCTTGTAGCAGAGTGTGGTGACAGAGGGGGTTTCCAAAGGAAATGTTGGTGCATGTAGGCCAGAGGCCCCTGTGCTGAGGCTCCCTCCAGGCTGGCTCCAGCCCCTCAGGGTGCCCAGGAAGCAGGCTGCCCGCAGCCCAGTGCAGCCTCCTTAGCCCTGGGGCTAGCCAGGGAAAGGCATGGATGAGGCTGAGCCCTGCTCCCATGTGGGATGCCATGGGACAGGGCCCACTGGGATTTGCCCCTCCAGCTCCCAAGTGTGTCCAGAGAAACTGCAAGGAGAGGGTGAGCTCTGTCAGTGGGACCCCCTGTGCACAGGGAGCCCACGGCTGGGGTGGCTGTGCCAGCTCCCTCAGGGACATCCAGCCCTGGGAACCTGGAGCGAGTGGAAAGCACAACTTTGCAAATGTGCCCAAAGCAAATGCAAAGAGAACTGGGGTGTGAAAAACAAAGAATGTTTATTTGTAGAAGAAAATGAACAAGAATGAACTACACTACATATTTACATTGTCAGAATATTGGTATAGATAGAACCTATTTACCTAAGAACTTATCTAACAAAACTATGTGAAACGTATTTACAGAAAACTTAAGCAAGCCCTAAAACATCTATGGTGAAGACAACATCTCTAAAACGTATATACAGCAGGGTGGCATCTCGGTCCGGGATGTGCCTCAGTCCTGGAAGAAAAACAAGTAGCATGGTCAGTGCAGTCAGGCATGGAGGGGTGTTCCATGTGCTCCCGGGCTGGGACACTGGCACAGGGGGACTCTGCTGCCAGAAGTGAGCCTGGCTGGGGCTGGGGGCTGTGGCCCAGGCACTGGAACAGGGCTTGTGTGGCCCAAAGCAAGGCCAGGCCAGGCCAGGGATGGCCAGCAGAATCCAGTGCATGGGCTACCATGCCCCTGAGCAGGGAGTGCTCAGCCCAGCCCCAGCCTGGCAGCAGGGGACCCACTCTGCCCGTGGGGAGCACCTGCCTGTTCTGCTGCTGGCATTGGTCTTCATCCCAACACCATGTCCTCCTCCTCGTCTTTTACATCGATATCCATCTCTTCAATGTAGTCCTCCATTTCCACCTCCATCTCCTCCTCTCCGGTCTCCTCTCTGTCCACTTCCATGTCCTCCTCTCTATCAATCTGTGCATCCACCTCCATCTCCTCCTCTCTGTCTGTGACAGCCTGCAGAGGTAGCAAAATCTCAGAGTGGGGTCCCTTTCCGACACTGTCCCACACAGCTCCAGCCCACCCAGGCAGCTGAGGGGTGTCCAAATCCATGGAATAGTACCATACCTTCTTTGGAATAAATATAGACATCCTGAAGGGATGGATATCAAAATCTAAGCAATGTGGAGCTTTCAGGACTGATGGGGGTATCAGGGAACAGGTGATAAACAAGGTGACAGGGGTAGCTGTGGAGCAGGGTGAAGAGCGTGCTGACACAAGGAGCCAAGGGTTGTGTTGTGGCCGTTGCTGGATGCTGGAAGTTCTAGCTGGAGCGTGCACTGTGACATCAGTGCCAGGAGCCCAGGCCCAGGCTGAAGAGGACAACGGAGACCATAGAATGATGGAATCCCTGGGTGGCTGGGCTTGGAAGGGACCCTAAAGAGCATCTTGTTCCAAGCGGAGCAATCTTCCCCCAGAACAGGTTGCTCAGAGCCCTGCTCCCAGCTGGCCTTGGATGTTGCCAAGGATGGAGCATCCCCAGCCTGTGTGCACAGCCTGGGCCAGTGCCCCAGCAGCCTGAGTGGAAAAGAGCAGCTTCATTAGATGCAACCTCAATCTCACTCCTGCAGTTGAAAGGCTTCTCCTCTCGGTGCCCATCTTTCCTAGAGCTGCAGGGAGGCCTCCCCAGCACCTTCTCTTTCCAGGCTGAGCATCCCCAGCCCCACATGGACAGCAGTCCGATGCCTGGGGGTCAAGGCTAAAGGGTAGCAAAGAGCATCAGGAAGTGAGAGATGGAAGCTTCTGGAGATGGAAGCTTTGCCTCTAAATGTACAAAATAAAGAAAAGTGTAGGGGAAAATGGTGGGACTCTGGCTCTGTTCTAAGTGGCAAAGATTTTCTTTTCTTCTTTTCTGTCGTGCTGCCCCAAGTTTTGTTGTTTGAAAGGAGGTTTGGCAAAACATCCATTGTCTTCTCCATTGGTGAAACACTGAGCAAAGTCAGGGCAAGCTAATGATGCAGAGTAAAACCTGCAAATATCTCCTGGTGATCCTGATCCTGGGGAATGCAGCTAAAGCCAGCCAAAAGTAATTTCTGGAAAGTCAAGCCTGGTTTACGTTTTCTGGAGTTTGGCTGTGCCAACTTCACCAGTCATTTATAAAAAAGAAAAAAAACTCAAAGCAAAAGAGACAAAAACACAAAGAAACAAACCCAAAGAAACCAATCAAACAAATGGATAAAAAACCCCAAATAAAACCAAAGGCAATGAGAAGTTAGGATTAGTTGTAAGGATATCACAGCAGGCGAATGGCTGCTTCCTACAGGATCTCCATCCAAAGCCACCTAGAACAACTTCTCCAAAATATATCTCACAGGAGAAATCTAAAAAGTGATCCATGGCAGATTTGGGGGCAGCTCTGCATTACGGTGAAGGATGAGCATGCAGTGGTACAGATGCAGCACTGCCCACCTTCCAGGCTGCTGTTTGCTCTGCTGAAAGACTCTTGCAGGACTGTGGCCCCTCTCCATGCAATGGAAATCATTGCCACAGCTCTCAGTTGAGGCACTGGCATTTCCAGAGCCAAATTCAGGCACAATCCTACTGCCTCCTGAGCATCTGGGAAAGATCCTGAGCATCTTCAGGCCTAGAAGCACAAAACAGCTCAGGCTCTTCCTGAACTGGCTTTTCAGGGCAGGTTTCCATAGCTCTGCAAGATTTCTTCATCCCTCAACACATCTGACTTTATGTCCAATGATGCATTTGGGTTTCTTACTTCCTTCCTCCTGTGTGCCCCTGAGTAACCTTCCACGTGGATGGAGGAGATTGTGTACAGGACAATTGATTCCTGGATTGCCATTTGGCTTCACTGTCACTCATTTGAACATGGTCCTTATCTAAGGACTTGCAAGAAATGGGTAGGAGTTTTGGCTCTGAGAGGAGCAGAAAGCACATTTTCTACACCAAATTGCCAGCTGATGCAGTTTCCCTTCCAAAATTGTGATTGCCATTCATCTTCCTGGGAAGAATGTGAAGACCCATTCAGAGATCCCAGGTTCAGCTGGCCTGTGGCTTTGTGTACCTCATTTCACATGTCCAATTTCAAGGGCCATTAAAAGAGGCTCATGTTTTCCTTGCTACCCAAAAGTACTGTAGGTATTTCCGGGAGAAAAACAAAGAAATCACTGTCCTGTGGTGTGCTAGAAATGCCACCACAATTGTGAGTCTGTGAGCAAAGCCAGCCAGTGCTTTTTGGCACTGCAAGAGCTGAGAGTGTGGCAGAGCGGTTTTGATATTCTTTTTAGAGTCCTGAAAACATTGTTGCCAAAACAATCTTTCTCTCCTGTCTTCTGTCCTAATCTGTGGAACAGAGAAACTGGAAAGGAGCAGAGATTTGTTTCAATTGGCTTTTTTATTTTGAAGTCTTCAAATAGTGTCAGCTTGATGCATGATACTTTAGAAATTGGATGAGTAGCACCTATTTCATCCCAGCAGAGAGGTGGGATTGAAGACTTTCAACAACAGAAGTACTGGATGTGTAAGAGCTCAGTTTTCTACCCCTCACCCCCTGGTATCTCACTGGACTATTTGAAGCAGCCTAAGCCAGATACATTAAAATACTGCTCCAAACAACAGCAGAATGCGAATGTTCCACCAAATGGGCAAAAATAAGAAAAGTGGGTGGGCGGCAGCCCTTTCTGAAGAGCTCGTGTTGATTTTGAAAAGTCAGATGCAAACAAGTTTTGCCATATTTCTTTCCTAGAAAAATGTAGCTATTGAATAGAAATCTGTCTCTGAGGCTGCTAAGTTTGGTCTGATTTTCGATGTGGGAGGAATAGACCAGGTTGCAGAGAAGCTGTGATTGTCTGACCCTTGGAAGGGTTGAAGGCCAGGTTGGATGGGGCTTGGAGCAAGCTGGTCTAGGGGAAGGTGTCCTGAGTGTGCTGAGAGTTGGAACAAGAGGAGCTTTAAGGTCCCTTCCAAGCCAACACATCCTGGGAGTCCATGAAGAGAAACTTGGACTTTTCCTGAGATGCTGCCTTTGCAAGGGCAAGTCCCAAATACCCCAGGTAGTTTGAAATGGCCTGAGCAGAACCCAGCTGTGCTTTCTCATAGGTTGCCGCGGCGGTGGAGGTGGCAGGGGTGCCGCGACTCCCGGAAAAGCGGTCCGCGGTTGGGCTGCCCGGGGCACAGACACGTCCTCTGCCCGGCGAGTGATTTCAGCTCAGCTCAGCTCAGCGGCAGCGTGCAGGCGACACGGAGGGAGAGAGCAGAGCGCTGTGTGGCGTTCCGCAGAGAACTGGCCTTTATTACAGCCGGGCCCTGGGCGAAGGGAGCCAGTGACAGCAGCTCTGTGGAACAGGGGATAAACTGGGGTATTTATAGGGGAGGAGAGGGGCTGGGGGGAAACTGGGATACAGGTATTGGGGTGGGGTGGCAGGAGAGAACAGCAATGGAGTGTAACAGTTTAACATAACTAACTCAAAGATTGTTGGGAGTGATACTTTACTCACTCTTAGAAAAAAGTATCTTGCCTCCAACTGAGGGCCAGGATTTCTCAATCACCAGGTTCCTCAGCCCCCACAAAATCTCATCAAAATACAACAAAATTCCAGAAACATCTTACAAAATTTCACAAAAATCCCACAAATTTCCACAGAAATTCCAGAAAATTATTTATATCTCCTAAAGATCCCACAAAATTCCAAAAAAATCCCAGAAAATGCCACAAAAATCCCACAAAATTCCACAAATCTTCTCAAAATCCCACAATATTATTAAAATTTTCTCAAATTCCTACAAAATTCCTGATGAATCCCACAAAATTCCACAAGTCTCCCAAAATTATTTAAAATTCCACAAAATTCTCAGAAAATTCCACAAAAATCCCAAAAAATTACCCAATTTTTTTCAAAATCACATGAAATTACACAAATATCTCTACAAAATTATTTAGTTTCTCAAATTCCTGCGAAATTCAAGATGAGTCCCATAAAATCCCACAAAATTTCTACAAAATTCCATAAATCTCTTCAAAAGCACACAGAATAAGAGAGAAATATCTCAAAATTCCCTTAATCTCTTCAAAATCCCACAAAAATCCCACAAAATTCCACCAAATACCCACAAAAATATTTATTTTTTCTCAAATTCCTGCAAAATTCCAGATGAATCCCACAAAATCCTACAAAATTCCTCAGAAATCCCACAAAATTACACAGAAATCCCACAAAAAAACCACAAAAATCCTTCAAAATTCACCTAATCCTTTCAAAATCACAAAAAACCCGAGAAAATTCCACTAAAATCTTACTAAATTTTTTAAACTGACTCAAAATCCCACAAAATTCCTCAAAATTTCCACAAGATTCTGCAAAAATTCCTCAAAATCTCATAAATTTCCTCAAAATTTCCCAAAAATACCACAAAATTCAATTAAAAACTCACAAAAGTTGTTAAATCCCTTCAAAATCCTACAAAATTCCTCAAAAACCCCACAAAATTATTTAAATTTTCTCAGATTTTGACAAAAATCCAGATGAATCGCACAAAATTCCACAAAAATCTCTCTGAGTTCTCCAAATCTTTTCAAAATCCTACAAAATTCCACAAAAATAAAAAAAAATGCCAAAAAACCCCCCACAAAATTATTTAAATCTCCTCAAAATCTCACGAGCTTTTGCTCTTCCTGTGCTTCATGTTTTATTTGTTGCAACTGATTGATGACATATTCTGCATCTGCAGTTACATTTGGGATGTGGATGCAGCAATGATCAATCTGTCCCTTTAAAAAAAACTCACACACTCCATGCTCTTTCAGGAGTAACAAATTGTAATTGTACATTTAGTTCTTTAAATCTTTCCCAGGTCACTCTTGCTAATTTATCTACCTGACCTGTAAGTTTGTACATTTCTTTATTCTGATAGTTTGCTATAGGACTGAGCAAAGACTCCAGGCCCTACCAAAATTTCACTCTACTAGAGGGTTCTTGCCAAGTGTCATCCTGATTCTATTCTTATCCTAATCTTTCCTAGCTATGTCTGTGTCTAGCCACTGAGTTGATTTTGCCACTGTTAGCATCTGTACCGAGATTAATTTTTGTTTTAGCAATTTTACCAATGTCTTTGCACCCCAATGACATTTGTTATGTTTAATTTGTAGAACTTCTTTCATTATCAAGGGGGTTAACACTATTTGTCTTTGTGCAGTTACATACCACCCTTCTGAATCCTTTTATGCATTTAGCAAATGCCCCAGTTTCTCATCTTCTATTGAGTGTTTTGGTTTTGGAGGCAAATTAAATTGAGATACATTAACTTTTAAAGGTATTAATGTCATTGTTGTTTGCACTTCTCGAGTAATCTGTTGAGCTGTCCAGTCTGCTTTTCGATTCCCCTTGTAAATTTTGGAGTTTCTTGATTGGTGTGCTTTACAGTGTATAATTGCTACTTGTTCAGGTTTTTGTGTTGCTTTTATCAATTGCAGGACTGCATCTTGATGTTTAATGTGTGTACCTTGAGAAGACAGTAGTCTTCTTTCTTTTTACAGTGCTCCGTGTACATGCACCGCTCCAAAAGCATACTTTGAGCCAGTCCATATGTTTACCCTTTTCCCTTTACTCAATTCTAGTGCTCTGCTTAAGGCAACCAGTTCTGCCCTCTGGGCAGATGGATTTGCTGATAATGCTTTTGCCTCCACTACTGTACTGACTGTTGTTACCGCATATCCAGCGTATCTGGTCCCGTTCTCCACAAAGCTGCTTCCATCTGTGAATTGCTCTCACTCTGGTTGCTCTAGTGGGATGTCTTTCAGGTCTTCTCTTGCCGAATAGGTGTACTCTATTACCTCTACACAGTCATGCTCTAGTGGGCCTTCTTCAGTTGTGGTACCTAGGAACAAAGCTGGATTCAAGAGGTCAGTTGTCTTTAGTGTGACATCATCCTGCGCAGTCGGGATTACCTGGAATTTCATCATCCTGCTTGGAGATAGCCAATGGCCCCCCTTTTGTTCTACAACAGTGGTTACTATATGTGGCATGTAGACATCTATGTGTCTACCCATCATGAGTTTCCTGGCTTCTTGTATCAGCATCACAGTGGCTGCAACTGCCCGCAGGCATGAAGGCCATCCAGCACTCACCTTGTCAAGTTGTTTGGTGAAGTAGCCTACCGGCCTTTTCCAGCTTCCCAAAGGTTGGGTCAGCACTCCCAGAGCTAGGTGTGATCTTTCATGCACAAACTGCTGAAAATCTTTGGACAAATCTGGCAATCCTAGTGCCGGAGCCGTTGTCAATGCCTCCTTCAGTTTGAGGAAGGTCTCCTTCTGTGGTTTGCCCCAGGTAAACGGCTGCGTCTTCTGGGCCTCATACAGGGGTTTTGCAATTAGTCTGTAGTCCATGATCCACAGGTGGCACCACTCTGTCATCTCAAGGAAATCTTGTAGCTCATGTAGGTTCTGGGGTTCTGCAATGGCACAAATAGCTTGAATACGATTAGTACCCAGCTTACATTGCCCTTGTGAGATTTCACATCCCAGGTAAATCACAGTTTGTCAGGCAATTTGTACCTTTTCTTTAGACACCTTATATCCTCCCATTCCCAACTGATACAAAATTTCAGTTGTTACCTTTATGCAGGTTGTCTTTTCCTCTGTAGCTGTCAGTTTATCATCAACATACTGTAACAACAGGTATTGTTTTCTCAGAACTTGCTCATTCTCGGTCCAAATCTCCAGCTCCTTTGACAGCTGGTTTCCAAATAGGGTTGGACTGTTCTTGTATCCTTGTGGGAGTTGTGTCCAGGTGAGCTGGTTTTCCTTCCATTTTCTGGATTTTCCCATTCAAAGGCAAACAGTTTCCTACTTTCTTTGTCAAGGGGTGTGCAGAGGAAGGCATCTTTTAAATCAATTACATTAAGCCATTTATATTTCTCTTTTATGGATGTTAACAGTGTGCAAGGCTTAGCTGTAATTTCTCTCTCTTTGCCTCCTTTGGGCTCAATTCTCTGTGGATATAACTTTTCTCTAGTCTCTCAGCCTCCTTTGGGCTGAATTCTTCTGGGATCCTCCCTCGTGGGGAGTTCCACTTATCTCAGTCCTTATTATTCAAAGAAAACTCCTGAGCTCGTTAGATTCTTGTTTCTTGTGTTTATTGAAGGATCTTTACAAAACTTAACAGGTCTCTCCAGGCTGGTTACAAGGTTAATCTTTGCAATCTGGTACATTTCTTTCTTCTGATGGTACAAACAAGGCCTTGTGGCACACTTTGTGTCTGACGCACAAAATGGCTCCGAACTACGCAGTTCTTTTTTCTTTATACTTATTTTTACTCAATTAACAATAGACATGTATATTATTTTTCTTAATGGCCCAATGACCTATCACCTCTGTGATGCACTGCGGCATTTTCTATCCAATCACTTACTATTACCCAAAAACCTCTAGGAGAAGAACATGAAGAAGAAAGAAGAAGGGACAAGGGACAACACCTTAAATCTTCTATCTTGTCTCCTGTTCTCTAAACTACTTTTTCACTCAGTGATTTAAGAAACTTTCTAATCTACACACCTACCTTTCTTATCTAACTTTAGCATTTGTTTTCATGTATCACCATGAAAACATGCTCATGAATTTCATATTATATGAAATTCAGTGTTTCCTTGAATCTTAGAACTAAATATTAAAAACAAGGGCACACAGTCTGTATCTCAGACTCCAACATTAGCTACCACTGGGTAAATATCTTTAGTTATTATATTTATTGCTCTCAAATCCTGTACTAGTCTGTATTGGTTAACACGGAAATTTGGGCTCTAGTGATAACTACGCAAGTAATAGGTGCACGTTTAGGACCCACTATTGCTATAATCAGTATGTCTCTAGTTTTGTTATTTCTAGTGAGCATTTTAAATACAACTAACTTCCACCTCTCTGCTCACCCATGAGAGGCACTTACCAGTTTCCCTGATTCTCAGGCTGTTTGGGCTCCACTCCTAGAAGCTGAGAAGGAGACTGCTTTGGATCACAGCTCAGAGCCTGTGGAAGTGTGCTGGGTTATACAATGGGGTATTCGATACAGTGAACCTGGGACAGTGCCAATTAGAGACTACTTTACTCAACTTTTAAGTGATAAGCCACCCATTATGTGTTTGGAGACCCCTTTCTTTATCTCTAGTGACCACTAATACTGGCAGTTAGAGATTTGTTTTCTCTTTTCTGGGTTTTCATTAAGAGAACTAATGTATCTAACACCCTTTGCTTTCTCTGATTTTTCTTCTGCAATTTTTACAGGTCTATAATTTCTACTGTAATTAATTAGCTCTTTTGCAACTTTGCTCCGTGTCCAAATTTTATGGGACCTAGCAGGAGAATGCAATTTTGAATCTGTCGGCTGAGAGGGGGTGGTGAAGGGAGTAAACCCAGGATCAGTGGAACCCGGTCAATCAGTCGGATTTCCAAGAAATCTATCTAGTGTATCCACAGGGGTTATAGCTGCTATGTTTTTGGAGGAAAACTGCTGTAGGTTTAAGTGATTCTGGAAGGCCTTGAATTAAAGGGGTCATAATTTCAGTTTTCACAGGTAACAACGTTGGTGATTCATAACCAGCAATAAACTTTCTTTTGTGTATCATTTGCAAGCAGGCAGCATTGTGAATGTTTTCCATTAGTTGGTCAGGGGAACAAACTATAGCAATGGAGTCCCCCCTTTCCAAGAGCTTAAGCCCCTCTGCCCAATAAACTGCGTGCTGAGTTAGGGACCATGGGTTATGTGTGTCTCTTGCTGTTAAGACCTCATGTCCAGAGTGCCCACTGGATTACTGTTCTCTCAACTGAATTTGATCACCTCCAGTGAGAAACTAGGAATACGTATTCTGTCTCTGACTCATGAGGGAGATGCCCATACTCCCTTTTGTTTTGTTTTGTTGTTTTTTTTCTTTTTTTTTTATTTTCTTCTATTTTTAGTGGTTATGTGTGGATCAAGATCCTTATCATTGATATACGTATATTCTGTTTTAATTAGAGGTTTCAAACTAGGACAGCAGTGTTCTTCACAATTTTCTCCAAGTTAGCTCTCTTTGAGGGTAAATTTGATTAATGGGAGGGGTTTCCCTCTCTTGTTTCTTTTAGCAAGTCAGCATTTTTAAATTTTTATCATGGAGGGCTGCTCGCAACAGATTGACCTTACTTCTTTCTTCATCCAATAGTTTTTGCAAAGTTTTAACTAGGTTTTGGAGGGAGTCTATTGTAGTTTTTCCTCACTTCTTTACTTACAGTGAGTTTCTATAGCTACTGTAAGACAAGCTCCCAAAACTGAGCAGAGTATAGGTTTATTTTTGCCCAGTTTAAATTTTGTTTCATGTTATAAAGAACATACTCTATCAATCACATTTTTCAAATTAAACCAATTATTGAGCACCAACTTTTCCCTCCTGGAGAAGGTCTGGCATTGTGTTTTGCTAACAGAGCATAACATGCAGTTTTAACTTTTGCACTGCTGTTTTCAGTCATTTTTACAAAGGAAAAACCACTACAGGGAGGTATAAACTTAAATTATACAAATACACACACACATACACACACACACACACACACACACACAACTTTTTGCTTCCCTGTATGGGTAAAAAGACCAAATCTGCTTGGGAGGCACTCCTTCAGTTTAAAATTCTGGTTGTCTCTTTGCTACACCAAGCAGTCAAAATTCATACACACAACAACAAAAAACTTTCCTGCCCTTTTGCACTAAGGGATCTTTTGTGAAATTCTGCAGACAGAGCCCTCAAGTGAGTGTGGGGTGCTTTTCACCTCGGCGTGTGCAGTTTGTGGGAAATTCGAGTCGCCCCCCTTTGCTTTCTAGACACCGCTCACTCTTTTGGGAGTGTCGGGCTGGGTGCGGCTGGAGCAAAACATCTTTCCCCTAATACAGACTGCACAACAAACCTGCAGCCCCTTCTGTCTGTCAGAAATCCTGTCCGTGATTCCAATTTGAACGTCATGATTCGCTAACGTGAGTGGGACTCGTGAGAGGTTAGTTTGATCTCAGAGTGCAAAAAGGACACAAAGGGATTTCAGTTTAAATCATAACAACAATAATGTACCTTTATTTTAGTGCCAACAACAAGGGTTATGAGATAGAGGAGAGAGAAAGAGAGAGTGATAAGGAAAACAAAGTAAAGAAAGAGATAAAAGGTTATAGCTACCAACAGACAAGAAGGGGTTGCTGAAGTCTTATTCTGTGGGAGATCTGGCTGAAATTATCTTAGTCTTATGTAATTCTTCCCCAAAGTTACCTTGTTTCCAATGTGCTAATAAGCACCCCAAAGGAAAAGTACCCAGTATGGGAGCATAGCAGCCCAAAACCCTTCTCCATGTTGCAACTACTAAACACCAAATGCCGAACCTGCGACACTTTTGCAGTCGTCTTACGGAAGGCGCCTAGGCATTACAAGGAGGAATTCCTTTAGCCCAACCACGCGCAGCTTTCGCCGCATCTAACTGGCAGGCACCCGAACCAAAATAAAGCACCTTACCTCTTCTCCCGGGGACGTTGTGAGCAGCGGAGACGGTCGTGGCCGATGGGCTCCCCGAGAATCCCTCGGTGCCGGCTGGAGCAGGATCGGGTCGCGAGCTCGCTCAGCAGCACTCACAAGGTCCCACCTGGGTCGCCAAAATGTTAGTGTTCAGGAACACACATAATCACAAATGATTATATGAAGGTGCTTTATTGAAGAGCTCTGGGTGTCAGGGGTGCACATACCCAAATCTGACCCCATTTGGTTTTGAGTTGAACATGTTTTATATTCTATCGTTATACAACTTGCATATTAATTATTAAACTTCCATTGTTCCATTGTAAGCATTGTTTTTACCCAAGCATGGATTTCTTGTGATCCCTCCCAGCCCCCTAACATTGTTCCCCATGTTCTTTAAACAATAATTATATCTGATCACATCTAACAATTGTATCATTTATCATATACTGACTACACAAGTGCAGTTTCACCTGATCTTTAGCAAGTACAGGGCCTAACATTTCTCAGGGCCTACTTTTCCCGGGGCTTTCCAAACCTAACTTTCTTTCTAAGTCTCCGAATTTTCTAAGATTTTAGAACATTTTACTATCATTGGCACCCCTGGCCAAATCTCAGTACATCTGGGCCCACATGGGCTCACCTGGGCACACCCAAGCACACCTAGGAATACCTGGGAAATCCTGGGCACACCTCAGACCACCTTGGCACAGCTGGGCATATCTGGGCACATCTGGGCTCACATAGGCACATCTAGGCATATCTGGGCACACTTGGGCACACCTGAGCACACCTGGGCATAGCAACGCACTCCTGGGCACAACCAAGGAACATCTGGGTGCACCAGGCCACACCTGGGCACTTCTGGATTCTTCTGGGCTCTTCTGGGCACATTTGGGCCAACATAGGCACACCTGGGCCAACCTGGGCACACTTAATCACACCAGGGCATACATGGGCTCACCTGGGCACTGCCAAGCACACCTGGGCACACCTGGGAACCCCTGAGCACACCTGGCACCACCGTGATACCCCTGGGGACCGCTGTGCACAGCTGGGCTCCACTGGGCACTACTGGCTACGCCTGGGCATACCCATGTACACCTGGGCACTCCTGGGCACACCTGGCACCATCTTGGCAACCCTGACCAAATCTCAGCACACCTGGGCAAACCTGGGCATACCAACACACACCTGGGTACATCCAGGGAACATCTGGATACACCTGTCCACACCTGAGCACTTCTGGCCACTCCTGGACTCTTCTGGAAACATCTCGGCCAACATAGGCAGATCTGGGCCAACCTGGGCACACCAAATCACACCTGGAGGTACATGGGCTCACCTGGGCACACCCAAGCACACCAGGGCACACCTGGGAACTCCTGGGCACACCTCAAATCACCTTGGCACACCTGGGAATATCTGGACACATCTGGGCTCACATGAGCATACGAACGCACACATGGGCACAACCAGGGAACATCTGGGTGCACCTGGCCACACCTGGGCACTCCTGGACTCTTCTGGGCACATCTGGGCCAACATAGGCACACCTGGGACATCCTGGAAATGACAAAGCACACCTGGGTGTACATGGGCTTACCTGGGCAGACCCAAGCACACCTGGACATACCTGGGAACACCTGGGCACACCTCAGAGTACCTTGGCACACCTGGGCATATCTGGGCACATCTGGGCTCACACAGGCACATCTGGGCATATCTAGGCACACTTGGGCACACCTGGGAACACCTGGGCACTGCAACACACACCTGGGCACAACTGAAGAAACTTTGGATGCACCTAGCCACACCTGGGCACTCCTAAGCTCTTCTGGGCTCATCTGGGCGCATCTGGGCCAACATAGGCACACCTGGGCACACCTGGGAACACCTAAGCACACCTGGGCACACCTGGGAACTCCTGGGCACACCTCAAACCACCTTAGCACACCTGGGCATATCTTGGCCCATATGGGCTCACATGGGTCCATCTGGGCACATCTGGGCACACCTGGGCATAGCAACGCACTCCTGTGCACAACTGAGGAACCTCTGGATGCACCTGGCCACACCTGGGAACTCCTCGGCTCTTCTTAAGCTCGCCTGGGAATATCTGGGCCAACATACGCACACCTGGGCCAACCTGGGCACACCTAAGCACATCTGGGTGTACATGGGTTCACGTGGGCAGACAAAAGCACACCTGGGCATACCTGGGAACTCCTGGGAACGCCTCAGACCACCTTGGCACACCTGGGCATATCTGGGCACATCTGGGCTTACATGGGCACATCTGGGAACATCTGCGAACACTTGGGCACACCTTGGCAATCCTGGGCTCCTCTGGGCTCTTTTGGGAACATCTGGGCAAACATAGGCACACCTGGGCATACTTGGGCACATCCAAGCACACCTGGGTACCCCTGGGAACTCCTGGGCACACCTGCGGCCACATGGGAACTTCTGGGCACACCTCAGACAACCGTGATACCCCTGGGCACAGCTGGACACAGCTGGGCTCCACTGGGCACTCCTGGCTACACCTGGGCATACCCATGCACACATGGGCACTCCTGGGCACACCTCAGATTTCTTTGGCAGACCTGGGCATATATCGGCCCACATGGTACCACATGGGCACATCTGGGCATATCTGGTAACACTTGGGCACACCTGGGCACACCTGGGAATACCATTGCACACCTGAGCACAACCGAGGAACATCCATGTGCACCTGGACACACATGGGCACTCCTGCACCCATCTGGGCCAACATAGGCACACCTGGACTAACCTGGGCACACCTTAGCACACCTGGGAACTCCTGGGCACATCTGGGACCACCCTGGTACCCCAGGGCACAGCTGGGCAAAAATGGGCTCCACTGGGCACTCCCAGCTACACCAGGACATACCCATGCAACACCTGGGCACTCCTGGGCACACCTGGCCAAATCTCAGCACATCTGGGCCCACTTGGGCTCACCTGGTCTCAGCCAAGTACACCTGGGCACACCTGGGAACTACTGGACCCACCTCAGAACACCTGGGCATACCTGGGCATATCTGGGCATATCTGGTCTCACATGGGCACATCTGGGCACATCTGGGAACACTTGGGCACTCCTGGGAACACCTGAGAATACCAATGCACACCTGGGCACAACTGGGGAACATCAGGATGCACCTAGCAACACCTGGGCACTCCTGGCAACTCCTGGTCTCTTCTGGGCACATCTGGGATCACATGGGAACATCTGGGCACATCTGGGCATATCTGGGCACATCTGGGCTCACATGGGCACATCTGTGTGGATCTGGGCACATTTGGGACCACCTGGGCACACCTGGGCATACCAAGGCACACACAGGCGTGTCTGGGAACACCTATGTACACCTCAGACCACCTTGGCACACCTGGGCATATCTGGGCACACATGGGCACATCAAGGCACATCTGGGCACACCTAGGCACCCCGCAGCACTCTTGAGAATATCAAGTCACACCTAGGCATTCTTGGGAACTTTTGGGCACACCTCAGACCACCTTGGCACATTTGGGCATATCTGGGCACATCTGGGCACACATGGGCACAACCGGGGAACATCTGGGCACACATGGGCACATCTGGGCACATCTGGGCACATCTGGGCACACCTGGGCACACCTGCGCATTCCAAGGTACACCTAGGCATTTCTGAGAAATCCTGGGCACACCTCAGACCACCTTGGTACACCTGGGCACAACGAGGGAACATCTGGGCACACCTGGCCTCACCTGGGCTCTTCTAAACTCTCCTGGGCACATCTGGGCCAACATGAGGACACCTGAGCCAACCTGGGCACAACTAAGCACACCTGGGCATATCTGGGCACATCTGGGCTCACATGGGCACATCTGGGCTTATCAGGGCACATCTGGGCTCACATGGGCACATCTGCGAGGATCTGGGCACACTTGGGTGCACATGGACACACCTGGGCGTACCAAGGCAGACCCAGGCATGCCTGGGAACTCCTGGACACAACTCAGACCACCGTGGTACACCTGGGCAAATCTGGGCACATCTGGGCTCACATGGGCACATCTGCAAAGATCTGGGCACACTTGGGTGCAGCTGGGCATACCAAGGAACTGCTAGGCATTCCTGGGAACTCCTGGGCACACCTCAGACCACCTTGGCACCACCTGGGCATATCTGGGCGCACTTGGGAACACCTGGGCACACCTGGGCATACGTATGCACACCTGGGCCCAACCGGGATACATCTAGGTGCACTTGGCCACACCTGGGCACTCCTGGCATCTCCTGAGCACTTCTGGGCCAACCTAAGCACACTTGGGCCAACCTGGACACACCTAAGCACACCTTGGCATATCTGGGCACATCTGGGCTCACATGGGCATATCTGGGCATATCTGGGCACATCTGGGCTCACATGGGCACAGCTGGGCACAACCAGGGAACATCTGGGTGCACATGGACACACCTGGGCACTCCTGGCAACTCCTAGGCACATGTAGGCCAACATAAGCAGACCTCGGCCAACCTGGGCACACCTAAGCACACCTGGGCATATCTGGGCACATCTGGGCTCACACGGGCACATCTGGGCACATCTGGGTGCATCTGGGCACACCTAGGCACCCCGCAGCACTCTTGAGAATTGCAAGTCACACCCAGGCATTTTTGGGAACTTTGGGGCACACCTCAGACCACCTTGGCACATTTGGGCATATCTGGGCACATCTGCGAGGATCTGGGCACACTTGGCGCAGCTGGGCATACCAAGGAACTGCTAGGCATTCCTGGGAACTCCTGGCCACACCTCAGACCACCTTGGCACACCTGGGCATATCTGGGCACACTTGGGAACACCTGGGCACACCTGGGCATACGAATGCACACCTGGGCCCAACTGGGGAACATCTAGGTGCACTTGGCCACACCTGGGTACTCCTGGCATCTCCTGGGCATATCTGGGCCAACCTAAGCACACTTGGGCCAACCTGGACACACCTAAGCACACCTGGGCATATCTGGGCACATCTGGGCCCACATGGGCATATCTGGGCACATCTGGGCACATCTGGGGACACCTAGGCACGCCTGGGCATTCCTGGGCATACCAAGTCACACCCAGGCATTCTTGGGATCTTTTGGGCAGACCTCAGACCACCGTCGCACATCTGGGCATATCTGTGCCCATCTGGGCTCACATGGGCACACCTGGGCACATCTGGGTACACTTGAGCACACCTGGACACTCCTGGGCATACCAAGTCACATCCAGGCATACTTGGGAACTCTTGGCTACACCTCAGATCATCTTGGCACACCTGGGCATATCAGGGCACATCTGGGCTCACATGGGCACATCTGCAAGGATCTGGGCGAACTTGGGTGCACATGGACACACCTGGGCTTACCAAGGCAGACCCAAGCATGCCTGGGAACTCCTGAGCCCAACTCAGACCACCTTGGCACACCTGGGCATATCTGGGCACATCTGGGCTCACATGGGCACACCTGGGCCTAAGAACTCACACCTGGGCGCAAGCGGGGAACATCTGGGTGCACCTGGATACACCTGGGCACTCCCTGCCTCTTTTGGGCACATCTAGGCCAACATAAGCACACCTGGGCATACCTGGGCACACCTAAGCACACCTGGGTATATCTGGGCACATCTGGGCTCACATGGGCACATCTGCAAAGATCTGGGCACACTTAAGATAACCTGGGCATCCCAAGGAACTGCTAGGCATGCCTGGGAACTCCTGGGCACACCTCAGACCACCTTGGCACACCTGGGCATATCTGGGCACACTTGGGAACACCTGGGCATATGAATGCACACCTGGGCCCAACTGGGGAACATCTAGGTGCATTTGGCCATGCCTGGGCACTCTTGGCCACCCCTGAGCACATCTGGGCCGACATAAGCACACGTGGGCCAACCTGGGCACACCTGAGCACAACTGGGCATATATGGGCACATCTGGGCTCACATGGGCACAGCTGGGCACATCTGGGTACACTTGAGCACCCCTGGACACTCCTGGGCATACCAAGTCACATCCAGGCATACTTGGGTACTCTTGGCTACACCTCAGATCATCTTGGCACACATGGGCATATCTGTGCACATCTGGGCTCACGTGGGCACATTTGGGCATGTCTGGGCACATCTGGGCTCACATGGGCACATCTGCAAAGATCTGGGCACACTTAAGATCACCAGGGCATACCAAGGAACTGCTAGGCGTGCCTGGGAACTCCTGGGCACACCTCAGACCACCTTAACACACCTGGGCATATCTGGGCACATATGGGTTCACATGGGCACATCAGCGAATATCTGGGCACACTTGGGCGCATCTGGGCACTTTTGGGCTTATCTGGGAACACTCAGGTACACCAGGGCACACCTGGGCATATCTGGGTACATCTGGGCTCACATGGGTGCATCTGGGCTCACATGGGCACATCTGGGCTTACCTAGACACACTTGGGGACATAGTGCCGAGAGGGGAACATGAGAAGAATAATGCCTCTGCTACAACTGTGCCGTCACAGAGAGGCGTAATTAGAGTCGTCACTGCAGTGATGTCACAGAGAGGTGAAACTGGGTCCCTCATTTTTGTGATGTCACAGAGAGGAAGAAACTGAGGCTGCCACCACTTTGGTGTCATAAACAGATGTACGTTGGGCCTGTCACTGCTCTGATGACACAAATGGAGGAAAAGTGGATCAGTCAGTGCTGCGGTGTTACAGAGGGGATGAATTTGAGGCTGTGATGACTGTGATGTCCCAGAGAGGGGAATAATGCCTCTGTCACCACTGCGGTGTCACAGAGAGGCGTAAATTCGAGTTGTCAGTGCAGTGATGTGATAGAGAGGGGAAAATGGGTCCCTGATTGGTGTGATGTCAGAGAGAGGAAAAAACTGAGACTGCCTCTGCACTGGTGTGACAGAGAGGCATCAATTGGGCCTGTGACTTCTGTGGTGTCACAAAGAGAGGAAAAGTGAGTCTGTCACTGCTGTGGTGTCCCAGAGAGGGGAAAAGTGGAGTGATCACTGTTGTGCAGTCCCAGAGAAAGTTCCACAGGTGCTATGACTTGTCTGTTGCCACAAAGGGGATGGAATTGGGGTTGTTGGGGCTGTGGTGTGACAGAGAGTTTTAAATTAGCTCTGATGTGATGTCCCAGAGAGGGGAATAATGGGTCTTTGATCGCCGTGGTGTCACAGAGAGGTCTCAATTGGACTTGTCAGTGCAGTGATCTCCCAGAGAGAGGAAAACTGAGGCTGTCACTG
This sequence comes from Poecile atricapillus, assembly GCF_030490865.1. Lineage (NCBI taxonomy): Eukaryota > Metazoa > Chordata > Aves > Passeriformes > Paridae > Poecile > Poecile atricapillus. Next base: position 11,581,394 of record NC_081266.1, read on the forward strand.
CTGTGGCCTATAGGAGGGGATGAATTCCCACGTGGCTTTGATGTTATGTCACGGAGAGGAGAAACCTGGGACTGTCACCGCTGGGGTGTGTCAGATAGGTGTAAATTGGGCTTGTTCCATCTGTGGTGTGACAGAAAGGGTGAAATTTGGTCTGTCAGTGCTGTGGTGTCTTAAAGGGTGGAAACTGGGGTCTTTCACTGCTGTGATGTCCCAGAGAGGCGTAGATTGGGGTGTCCCAGTGCTGTGATGTCCCAGAGAGGGGAAAAGAGGGGCTATCGCAGCTGTGGAGTGTGAGAGAAAGTTCCGCAGGTGTTCTGACTTGTCTGTTGCCACAGAGGGGATGCAGTTGGGGATGTCATGGCTATGGTATCAGGGAGAGGTTTGAATTGGTTCTGTCTCTGCTGTGATGTCACAGAGAAGGGAATAATGAGTCTGTCACCACTGTGGTGTCCCAGAGAGGTGTAAATTGGACTTGTCACTGACTGCAGTGATGTCAGAGAGAGGTGAAACTGGGTCCCTCATTTTTGTGATGTCTCAGAGAGGAAGAAACTGAGGCTGCCACCACTTTGGTGTCATAAACAGATGTAAGTTGGGCCTGTCACTGCTCTGATGTCACAAATGGAGGACAAGTGGATCATTCACTGCTGCGGTGTTACAGAGGGGATGAATTTGAGGCTGTCATGACTGTGATGTCCCAGAGGGGAATAATGCCTCTGTCACCGCTGTGGTGTCACAGAGAGGCGTAAATTCGAGTTGTCAGTGCAGTGATGTGATAGAGAGGGGAAAATGGGTCCCTGATTGGTGTGATATCAGAGAGAGGAAAAAACTGAGACTGCCTCTGCACTGGTGTCACAGAGAGGCATCAATTGGGCCTGTGACTTCTGTGGTGTCAGAAAGAGGGGAGAAGTGAGTCTGTCACTGCTGTGGTGTCCCAGAGAGGGGAAAAGTGGAGTGATCACTGTTGTGCAGTCCCAGAGAAAGTTCCACAGGTGCTATGACTTGTCTGTTGCCACAAAGGGGATGGAATTGGGGTTGTTGGGGCTGTGGTGTGACAGAGAGTCTTCATTTGCTTCTGTCTCTGATGTGATGTCCCAGAGAGGGGAATTATGGGTCTTTGAGCGCCGTGGTGTCATTGAGAGGTGTCAATTGGACTTGTCAGTGCAGTGATCTCCCAGAGAGAGGAAAACTGAGGCTGTCACTGCTGTGGCCTATAGGAGGGGATGAATTCCCACTTGGCTTTGATGTTATGTCACGGAGAGGAGAAACCTGGCACTGTCACCGCTGGGGTGTGTCAGATAGGTGTAAATTGGGCTTGTTCCATCTGTGGTGTGACAGAAAGGGTGAAATTTGGTCTGTCAGTGCTGTGGTGTCTTAAAGGGTGGAAACTGGGGTCTTTCACTGATGTGATGTCCCAGAGAGGCGTAGATTGGGGTGTCCCAGTGCTGTGATGTCCCAGAGAGGGGAAAAGAGGGGCTATCACAGCTGTGGAGTGTGAGAGAAAGTTCCGCAGGTGTTCTGACTTGTCTGTTGCCACAGAGGGGATGCAGTTGGGGATGTCATGGCTATGGTATCAGGGAGAGGTTTGAATTGGTTCTGTCTCTGCTGTGATGTCACAGAGAAGGGAATAATGAGTCTGTCACCACTGTGGTGTCCCAGAGAGGTGTAAATTGGACTTGTCACTGACTGCAGTGATGTCACAGAGAGGTGAAACTGGGTCCCTCATTTTTGTGATGTCACAGAGAGGAAGAAACTGAGGCTGCCACCACTTTGGTGTCATAAACAGATGTAAGTTGGGCCTGTCACTGCTCTGATGTCACAAATGGAGGACAAGTGGATCAGTCAGTGCTGCGGTGTTACAGAGGGGATGAATTTGAGGCTGTGATGACTGTGATGTCCCAGAGAGGGGAATAATGCCTCTGTCACCGCTGTGGTGTCACAGAGAGGCGTAAATTCGAGTTGTCAGTGCAGTGATGTGATAGAGAGGGGAAAATGGGTCCCTGATTGGTGTGATGTCAGAGAGAGGAAAAAACTGAGACTGCCTCTGCACTGGTGTCACAGAGAGGCATCAATTGGGCCTGTCACTTCTGTGGTGTCAGAAAGAGGGGAGAAGTGAGTCTGTCACTGCTGTGGTGTCCCAGAGACGGGAAAAGTGGAGTGATCACTGTTGTGCAGTCACAGAGAAAGTTCCACAGGTGCTATGACTTGTCTGTTGCCACAAAGGGGATGGAATTGGGGTTGTTGGGGCTGTGGTGTGACAGAGAGTTTTAAATTAGCTCTGATGTGATGTCCCAGAGAGGGGAATAATGGGTCTTTGAGCGCCGTGGTGTCACCGAGAGGTGTCAATTGGACTTGTCAGTGCAGTGATCTCCCAGAGAGAGGAAAACTGAGGCTGTCACTGCTGTGGCCTATAGGAGGGGATGAATTCCCACGTGGCTTTGATGTTATGTCACGGAGAGGAGAAACCTGGCACTGTCACCGCTGGGGTGTGTCAGATAGGTGTAAATTGGGCTTGTTCCATCTGTGGTGTGACAGAAAGGGTGAAATTTGGTCTGTCAGTGCTGTGGTGTCTTAAAGGGTGGAAACTGGGGTCTTTCACTGATGTGATGTCCTAGAGAGGCGTAGATTGGGCTGTCCCAGTGCTGTGATGTCCCAGAGAGGGGAAAAGAGGGGCTATCACAGCTGTGGAGTGTGAGAGAAAGTTCCGCAGGTGTTCTGACTTGTCTGTTGCCACAGAGGGGATGCAGTTGGGGATGTCATGGCTGTGGTATCAGGGAGAGGTTTGAATTGGTTCTGTCTCTGCTGTGATGTCACAGAGAAGGGAATAATGAGTCTGTCACCACTGTGGTGTCCCAGAGAGGTGTAAATTGGACTTGTCACTGACTGCAGTGATGTCACAGAGAGGTGAAACTGGGTCCCTCATTTTTGTGATGTCACAGAGAGGAAGAAACTGAGGCTGCCACCACTTTGGTGTCATAAACAGATGTAAGTTGGGCCTGTCACTGCTCTGATGTCACAAATGGAGGACAAGTGGATCAGTCAGTGCTGCGGTGTTACAGAGGGGATGAATTTGAGGCTGTGATGACTGTGATGTCCCAGAGAGGGGAATAATGCCTCTGTCACCGCTGTGGTGTCACAGAGAGGCGTAAATTCGAGTTGTCAGTGCAGTGATGTGATAGAGAGGGGAAAATGGGTCCCTGATTGGTGTGATGTCAGAGAGAGGAAAAAACTGAGACTGCCTCTGCACTGGTGTCACAGAGAGGCATCAATTGGGCCTGTCACTTCTGTGGTGTCAGAAAGAGGGGAAAAGTGAGTCTGTCACTGCTGTGGTGTCCCAGAGAGGGGAAAAGTGGAGTGATCACTGTTGTGCAGTCCCAGAGAAAGTTCCACAGGTGCTATGACTTGTCTGTTGCCACAAAGGGGATGGAATTGGGGTTGTTGGGGCTGTGGTGTGACAGAGAGTTTTAAATTAGCTCTGATGTGATGTCCCAGAGAGGGGAATAATGGGTCTTTGAGCGCCGTGGTGTCACAGAGAGGTCTCAATTGGACTTGTCAGTGCAGTGATCTCCCAGAGAGAGGAAAACTGATGCTGTCACTGCTGTGGCCTATAGGAGGGGATGAATTCCCACGTGGCTTTGATGTTATGTCACGGAGAGGAGAAACCTGGCACTGTCACCGCTGGGGTGTGTCAGATAGGTGTAAATTGGGCTTGTTCCATCTGTGGTGTGACAGAAAGGGTGAAATTTGGTCTGTCAGTGCTGTGATGACTTAAAGGGTGGAAACTGGGGACTTTCACTGCTGCGATGTCCCAGAGAGGCGTAGATTGGAGTGTCCCACTGCTGTGATGTCCCAGAGAGGGGAAAAGAGGGGCTATCACAGCTGTGGAGTGTGAGAGAAAGTTCCACAGGTGTTCTGACTTGTCTGTTGCCACAGAGGGGATGCAGTTGGGGATGTCATGGCTATGGTATCAGGGAGAGGTTTGAATTGGTTCTGTCTCTGCTGTGATGTCACAGAGAAGGGAATAATGAGTCTGTCACCACTGTGGTGTCCCAGAGAGGTGTAAATTGGACTTGTCACTGACTGCAGTGATGTCACAGAGGTGAAACTGGGTCCCTCATTTTTGTGATGTCACAGAGAGGAAGAAACTGAGGCTGCCACCACTTTGGTGTCATCAACAGATGTAAGTTGGGCCTGTCACTCCTCTGATGTCAAAAAATGGAGGACAAGTGGATCAGTCAGTGCTGCGGTGTTACAGAGGGGATGAATTTGAGGCTGTCATGACTGTGATGTCCCAGAGAGGGGAATAATGGGTCTTTGAGCGCCGTGGTGTCACAGAGAGGCGTAAATTCGAGTTGTCAGTGCAGTGATGTGATAGAGAGGGGAAAATGGGTCCCTGATTGGTGTGATGTCAGAGAGAGGAAAAAACTGAGACTGCCTCTGCACTGGTGTCACAGAGAGGCATCAATTGGGCCTGTGACTTCTGTGGTGTCAGAAAGAGGGGAGAAATGAGTCTGTCACTGCTGTGATGTCCCAGAGAGGGGAAAAGTGGAGTGATCACTGTTGTGCAGTCCCAGAGAAAGTTCCACAGGTGCTATGACTTGTCTGTTGCCACAAAGGGGATGGAATTGGGGTTGTTGGGGCTGTGGTGTGACAGAGAGTTTTAAATTAGCTCTGATGTGATGTCCCAGAGAGGGGAATAATGGGTCTTTGAGCGCCGTGGTGTCACCGAGAGGTGTCAATTGGACTTGTCAGTGCAGTGATCTCCCAGAGAGAGGAAAACTGAGGCTGTCACTGCTGTGGCCTATAGGAGGGGATGAATTCCCACGTGGCTTTGATGTTATGTCACGGAGAGGAGAAACCTGGCACTGTCACCGCTGGGGTGTGTCAGATAGGTGTAAATTGGGCTTGTTCCATCTGTGGTGTGACAGAAAGGGTGAAATTTGGTCTGTCAGTGCTGTGGTGTCTTAAAGGGTGGAAACTGGGGTCTTTCACTGATGTGATGTCCCAGAGAGGCGTAGATTGGGGTGTCCCAGTGCTGTGATGTCCCAGAGAGGGGAAAAGAGGGGCTATCACAGCTGTGGAGTGTGAGAGAAAGTTCCGCAGGTGTTCTGACTTGTCTGTTGCCACAGAGGGGATGCAGTTGGGGATGTCATGGCTATGGTATCAGGGAGAGGTTTGAATTGGTTCTGTCTCTGCTGTGATGTCACAGAGAAGGGAATAATGAGTCTGTCACCACTGTGGTGTCCCAGAGAGGTGTAAATTGGACTTGTCACTGACTGCAGTGATGTCACAGAGAGGTGAAACTGGGTCCCTCATTTTTGTGATGTCTCAGAGAGGAAGAAACTGAGGCTGCCACCACTTTGGTGTCATCAACAGATGTAAGTTGGGCCTGTCACTGCTCTGATGTCACAAATGGAGGACAAGTGGATCAGTCAGTGCTGCGGTGTTACAGAGGGGATGAATTTGAGGCTGTGATGACTGTGATGTCCCAGAGAGGGGAATAATGCCTCTGTCACCGCTGTGGTGTCACAGAGAGGCGTAAATTCGAGTTGTCAGTGCAGTGATGTGATAGAGAGGGGAAAATGGGTCCCTGATTGGTGTGATGTCAGAGAGAGGAAAAAACTGAGACTGCCTCTGCACTGGTGTCACAGAGAGGCATCAATTGGGCCTGTGACTTCTGTGGTGTCAGAAAGAGGGGAAAAGTGAGTCTGTCACTGCTGTGGTGTCCCAGAGAGGGGAAAAGTGGAGTGATCACTGTTGTGCAGTCCCAGAGAAAGTTCCACAGGTGCTATGACTTGTCTGTTGCCACAAAGGGGATGGAATTGGGGTTGTTGGGGCTGTGGTGTGACAGAGAGTTTTAAATTAGCTCTGATGTGATGTCCCAGAGAGGGGAATAATGGGTCTTTGAGCGCCGTGGTGTCACAGAGAGGTCTCAATTGGACTTGTCAGTGCAGTGATCTCCCAGAGAGAGGAAAACTGAGGCTGTCACTACTGTGGCCTATAGGAGGGGATGAATTCCCACTTGTCTTTGATGTTATGTCACGGAGAGGAGAAACCTGGCACTGTCACCGCTGGGGTGTGTCAGATAGGTGTAAATTGGGCTTGTTCCATCTGTGGTGTGACAGAAAGGGTGAAATTTGGTCTGTCAGTGCTGTGGTGTCTTAAAGGGTGGAAACTGGGGTCTTTCACTGCTGTGATGTCCCAGAGAGGCGTAGATTGGGGTGTCCCAGTGCTGTGATGTCCCAGAGAGGGGAAAAGAGGGGCTATCACAGCTGTGGAGTGTGAGAGAAAGTTCCGCAGGTGTTCTGACTTGTCTGTTGCCACAGAGGGGATGCAGTTGGGGATGTCATGGCTATGGTATCAGGGAGAGGTTTGAATTGGTTCTGTCTCTGCTGTGATGTCACAGAGAAGGGAATAATGAGTCTGTCACCACTGTGGTGTCCCAGAGAGGTGTAAATTGGACTTGTCACTGACTGCAGTGATGTCACAGAGAGGTGAAACTGGGTCCCTCATTTTTGTGATGTCTCAGAGAGGAAGAAACTGAGGCTGCCACCACTTTGGTGTCATAAACAGATGTAAGTTGGGCCTGTCACTGCTCTGATGTCACAAATGGAGGACAAGTGGATCATTCACTGCTGCGGTGTTACAGAGGGGATGAATTTGAGGCTGTCATGACTGTGATGTCCCAGAGGGGAATAATGCCTCTGTCACCGCTGTGGTGTCACAGAGAGGCGTAAATTCGAGTTGTCAGTGCAGTGATGTGATAGAGAGGGGAAAATGGGTCCCTGATTGGTGTGATATCAGAGAGAGGAAAAAACTGAGACTGCCTCTGCACTGGTGTCACAGAGAGGCATCAATTGGGCCTGTGACTTCTGTGGTGTCAGAAAGAGGGGAGAAGTGAGTCTGTCACTGCTGTGGTGTCCCAGAGAGGGGAAAAGTGGAGTGATCACTGTTGTGCAGTCCCAGAGAAAGTTCCACAGGTGCTATGACTTGTCTGTTGCCACAAAGGGGATGGAATTGGGGTTGTTGGGGCTGTGGTGTGACAGAGAGTTTTAAACTTGTTCTGATGTGATGTCCCAGAGAGGGGAATAATGGGTCTTTGAGCGCCGTGGTGTCACCGAGAGGTGTCAATTGGACTTGTCAGTGCAGTGATCTCCCAGAGAGAGGAAAACTGAGGCTGTCACTACTGTGGCCTATAGGAGGGGATGAATTCCCACTTGGCTTTGATGTTATGTCACGGAGAGGAGAAACCTGGCACTGTCACCGCTGGGGTGTGTCAGATAGGTGTAAATTGGGCTTGTTCCATCTGTGGTGTGACAGAAAGGGTGAAATTTGGTCTGTCAGTGCTGTGATGACTTAAAGGGTGGAAACTGGGGACTTTCACTGCTGCGATGTCCCAGAGAGGCGTAGATTGGAGTGTCCCACTGCTGTGATGTCCCAGAGAGGGGAAAAGAGGGGCTATCACAGCTGTGGAGTGTGAGAGAAAGTTCCACAGGTGTTCTGACTTGTCTGTTGCCACAGAGGGGATGCAGTTGGGGATGTCATGGCTATGGTATCAGGGAGAGGTTTGAATTGGTTCTGTCTCTGCTGTGATGTCACAGAGAAGGGAATAATGAGTCTGTCACCACTGTGGTGTCCCAGAGAGGTGTAAATTGGACTTGTCACTGACTGCAGTGATGTCACAGAGGTGAAACTGGGTCCCTCATTTTTGTGATGTCACAGAGAGGAAGAAACTGAGGCTGCCACCACTTTGGTGTCATCAACAGATGTAAGTTGGGCCTGTCACTCCTCTGATGTCAAAAAATGGAGGACAAGTGGATCAGTCAGTGCTGCGGTGTTACAGAGGGGATGAATTTGAGGCTGTCATGACTGTGATGTCCCAGAGAGGGGAATAATGGGTCTTTGAGCGCCGTGGTGTCACAGAGAGGCGTAAATTCGAGTTGTCAGTGCAGTGATGTGATAGAGAGGGGAAAATGGGTCCCTGATTGGTGTGATGTCAGAGAGAGGAAAAAACTGAGACTGCCTCTGCACTGGTGTCACAGAGAGGCATCAATTGGGCCTGTGACTTCTGTGGTGTCAGAAAGAGGGGAGAAATGAGTCTGTCACTGCTGTGATGTCCCAGAGAGGGGAAAAGTGGAGTGATCACTGTTGTGCAGTCCCAGAGAAAGTTCCACAGGTGCTATGACTTGTCTGTTGCCACAAAGGGGATGGAATTGGGGTTGTTGGGGCTGTGGTGTGACAGAGAGTTTTAAATTAGCTCTGATGTGATGTCCCAGAGAGGGGAATAATGGGTCTTTGAGCGCCGTGGTGTCACCGAGAGGAGTCAATTGGACTTGTCAGTGCAGTGATCTCCCAGAGAGAGGAAAACTGAGGCTGTCACTGCTGTGGCCTATAGGAGGGGATGAATTCCCACGTGGCTTTGATGTTATGTCACGGAGAGGAGAAACCTGGCACTGTCACCGCTGGGGTGTGTCAGATAGGTGTAAATTGGGCTTGTTCCATCTGTGGTGTGACAGAAAGGGTGAAATTTGGTCTGTCAGTGCTGTGGTGTCTTAAAGGGTGGAAACTGGGGTCTTTCACTGATGTGATGTCCCAGAGAGGCGTAGATTGGGGTGTCCCAGTGCTGTGATGTCCCAGAGAGGGGAAAAGAGGGGCTATCACAGCTGTGGAGTGTGAGAGAAAGTTCCGCAGGTGTTCTGACTTGTCTGTTGCCACAGAGGGGATGCAGTTGGGGATGTCATGGCTATGGTATCAGGGAGAGGTTTGAATTGGTTCTGTCTCTGCTGTGATGTCACAGAGAAGGGAATAATGAGTCTGTCACCACTGTGGTGTCCCAGAGAGGTGTAAATTGGACTTGTCACTGACTGCAGTGATGTCACAGAGAGGTGAAACTGGGTCCCTCATTTTTGTGATGTCTCAGAGAGGAAGAAACTGAGGCTGCCACCACTTTGGTGTCATCAACAGATGTAAGTTGGGCCTGTCACTGCTCTGATGTCACAAATGGAGGACAAGTGGATCAGTCAGTGCTGCGGTGTTACAGAGGGGATGAATTTGAGGCTGTGATGACTGTGATGTCCCAGAGAGGGGAATAATGCCTCTGTCACCGCTGTGGTGTCACAGAGAGGCGTAAATTCGAGTTGTCAGTGCAGTGATGTGATAGAGAGGGGAAAATGGGTCCCTGATTGGTGTGATGTCAGAGAGAGGAAAAAACTGAGACTGCCTCTGCACTGGTGTCACAGAGAGGCATCAATTGGGCCTGTGACTTCTGTGGTGTCAGAAAGAGGGGAAAAGTGAGTCTGTCACTGCTGTGGTGTCCCAGAGAGGGGAAAAGTGGAGTGATCACTGTTGTGCAGTCCCAGAGAAAGTTCCACAGGTGCTATGACTTGTCTGTTGCCACAAAGGGGATGGAATTGGGGTTGTTGGGGCTGTGGTGTGACAGAGAGTTTTAAATTAGCTCTGATGTGATGTCCCAGAGAGGGGAATAATGGGTCTTTGAGCGCCGTGGTGTCACAGAGAGGTCTCAATTGGACTTGTCAGTGCAGTGATCTCCCAGAGAGAGGAAAACTGAGGCTGTCACTACTGTGGCCTATAGGAGGGGATGAATTCCCACTTGTCTTTGATGTTATGTCACGGAGAGGAGAAACCTGGCACTGTCACCGCTGGGGTGTGTCAGATAGGTGTAAATTGGGCTTGTTCCATCTGTGGTGTGACAGAAAGGGTGAAATTTGGTCTGTCAGTGCTGTGGTGTCTTAAAGGGTGGAAACTGGGGTCTTTCACTGCTGTGATGTCCCAGAGAGGCGTAGATTGGGGTGTCCCAGTGCTGTGATGTCCCAGAGAGGGGAAAAGAGGGGCTATCACAGCTGTGGAGTGTGAGAGAAAGTTCCGCAGGTGTTCTGACTTGTCTGTTGCCACAGAGGGGATGCAGTTGGGGATGTCATGGCTATGGTATCAGGGAGAGGTTTGAATTGGTTCTGTCTCTGCTGTGATGTCACAGAGAAGGGAATAATGAGTCTGTCACCACTGTGGTGTCCCAGAGAGGTGTAAATTGGACTTGTCACTGACTGCAGTGATGTCACAGAGAGGTGAAACTGGGTCCCTCATTTTTGTGATGTCTCAGAGAGGAAGAAACTGAGGCTGCCACCACTTTGGTGTCATAAACAGATGTAAGTTGGGCCTGTCACTGCTCTGATGTCACAAATGGAGGACAAGTGGATCATTCACTGCTGCGGTGTTACAGAGGGGATGAATTTGAGGCTGTCATGACTGTGATGTCCCAGAGGGGAATAATGCCTCTGTCACCGCTGTGGTGTCACAGAGAGGCGTAAATTCGAGTTGTCAGTGCAGTGATGTGATAGAGAGGGGAAAATGGGTCCCTGATTGGTGTGATATCAGAGAGAGGAAAAAACTGAGACTGCCTCTGCACTGGTGTCACAGAGAGGCATCAATTGGGCCTGTGACTTCTGTGGTGTCAGAAAGAGGGGAGAAGTGAGTCTGTCACTGCTGTGGTGTCCCAGAGAGGGGAAAAGTGGAGTGATCACTGTTGTGCAGTCCCAGAGAAAGTTCCACAGGTGCTATGACTTGTCTGTTGCCACAAAGGGGATGGAATTGGGGTTGTTGGGGCTGTGGTGTGACAGAGAGTTTTAAACTTGTTCTGATGTGATGTCCCAGAGAGGGGAATAATGGGTCTTTGAGCGCCGTGGTGTCACCGAGAGGTGTCAATTGGACTTGTCAGTGCAGTGATCTCCCAGAGAGAGGAAAACTGAGGCTGTCACTACTGTGGCCTATAGGAGGGGATGAATTCCCACTTGGCTTTGATGTTATGTCACGGAGAGGAGAAACCTGGCACTGTCACCGCTGGGGTGTGTCAGATAGGTGTAAATTGGGCTTGTTCCATCTGTGGTGTGACAGAAAGGGTGAAATTTGGTCTGTCAGTGCTGTGGTGTCTTAAAGGGTGGAAACTGGGGTCTTTCACTGCTGTGATGTCCCAGAGAGGCGTAGATTGGGGTGTCCCAGTGCTGTGATGTCCCAGAGAGGGGAAAAGAGGGGCTATCACAGCTGTGGAGTGTGAGAGAAAGTTCCGCAGGTGTTCTGACTTGTCTGTTGCCACAGAGGGGATGCAGTTGGGGATGTCATGGCTATGGTATCAGGGAGAGGTTTGAATTGGTTCTGTCTCTGCTGTGATGTCACAGAGAAGGGAATAATGAGTCTGTCACCACTGTGGTGTCCCAGAGAGGTGTAAATTGGACTTGTCACTGACTGCAGTGATGTCACAGAGAGGTGAAACTGGGTCCCTCATTTTTGTGATGTCTCAGAGAGGAAGAAACTGAGGCTGCCACCACTTTGGTGTCATAAACAGATGTAAGTTGGGCCTGTCACTGCTCTGATGTCACAAATGGAGGACAAGTGGATCATTCACTGCTGCGGTGTTACAGAGGGGATGAATTTGAGGCTGTCATGACTGTGATGTCCCAGAGGGGAATAATGCCTCTGTCACCGCTGTGGTGTCACAGAGAGGCGTAAATTCGAGTTGTCAGTGCAGTGATGTGATAGAGAGGGGAAAATGGGTCCCTGATTGGTGTGATATCAGAGAGAGGAAAAAACTGAGACTGCCTCTGCACTGGTGTCACAGAGAGGCATCAATTGGGCCTGTGACTTCTGTGGTGTCAGAAAGAGGGGAGAAGTGAGTCTGTCACTGCTGTGGTGTCCCAGAGAGGGGAAAAGTGGAGTGATCACTGTTGTGCAGTCCCAGAGAAAGTTCCACAGGTGCTATGACTTGTCTGTTGCCACAAAGGGGATGGAATTGGGGTTGTTGGGGCTGTGGTGTGACAGAGAGTTTTAAATTAGCTCTGATGTGATGTCCCAGAGAGGGGAATAATGGGTCTTTGAGCGCCGTGGTGTCACAGAGAGGTGTCAATTGGACTTGTCAGTGCAGTGATCTCCCAGAGAGAGGAAAACTGAGGCTGTCACTGCTGTGGCCTATAGGAGGGGATGAATTCCCACGTGGCTTTGATGTTATGTCACGGAGAGGAGAAACCTGGCACTGTCACCGCTGGGATGTGTCAGATAGGTGTAAATTGGGCTTGTTCCATCTGTGGTGTGACAGAAAGGGTGAAATTTGGTCTGTCAGTGCTGTGGTGTCTTAAAGGGTGGAAACTTGGGTCTTTCACTGATGTGATGTCCCAGAGAGGCGTAGATTGGGGTGTCCCAGTGCTGTGATGTCCCAGAGAGGGGAAAAGAGGGGCTATCACAGCTGTGGAGTGTGAGAGAAAGTTCCGCAGGTGTTCTGACTTGTCTGTTGCCACAGAGGGGATGCAGTTGGGGATGTCATGGCTATGGTATCAGGGAGAGGTTTGAATTGGTTCTGTCTCTGCTGTGATGTCACAGAGAAGGGAATAATGAGTCTGTCACCACTGTGGTGTCCCAGAGAGGTGTAAATTGGACTTGTCACTGACTGCAGTGATGTCACAGAGAGGTGAAACTGGGTCCCTCATTTTTGTGATGTCTCAGAGAGGAAGAAACTGAGGCTGCCACCACTTTGGTGTCATCAACAGATGTAAGTTGGGCCTGTCACTGCTCTGATGTCACAAATGGAGGACAAGTGGATCAGTCAGTGCTGCGGTGTTACAGAGGGGATGAATTTGAGGCTGTGATGACTGTGATGTCCCAGAGAGGGGAATAATGCCTCTGTCACCGCTGTGGTGTCACAGAGAGGCGTAAATTCGAGTTGTCAGTGCAGTGATGTGATAGAGAGGGGAAAATGGGTCCCTGATTGGTGTGATGTCAGAGAGAGGAAAAAACTGAGACTGCCTCTGCACTGGTGTCACAGAGAGGCATCAATTGGGCCTGTGACTTCTGTGGTGTCAGAAAGAGGGGAAAAGTGAGTCTGTCACTGCTGTGGTGTCCCAGAGAGGGGAAAAGTGGAGTGATCACTGTTGTGCAGTCCCAGAGAAAGTTCCACAGGTGCTATGACTTGTCTGTTGCCACAAAGGGGATGGAATTGGGGTTGTTGGGGCTGTGGTGTGACAGAGAGTTTTAAATTAGCTCTGATGTGATGTCCCAGAGAGGGGAATAATGGGTCTTTGAGCGCCGTGGTGTCACCGAGAGGTGTCAATTGGACTTGTCAGTGCAGTGATCTCCCAGAGAGAGGAAAACTGAGGCTGTCACTACTGTGGCCTATAGGAGGGGATGAATTCCCACTTGGCTTTGATGTTATGTCACGGAGAGGAGAAACCTGGCACTGTCACCGCTGGGGTGTGTCAGATAGGTGTAAATTGGGCTTGTTCCATCTGTGGTGTGACAGAAAGGGTGAAATTTGGTCTGTCAGTGCTGTGGTGTCTTAAAGGGTGGAAACTGGGGTCTTTCACTGCTGTGATGTCCCAGAGAGGCGTAGATTGGGGTGTCCCAGTGCTGTGATGTCCCAGAGAGGGGAAAAGAGGGGCTATCACAGCTGTGGAGTGTGAGAGAAAGTTCCGCAGGTGTTCTGACTTGTCTGTTGCCACAGAGGGGATGCAGTTGGGGATGTCATGGCTATGGTATCAGGGAGAGGTTTGAATTGGTTCTGTCTCTGCTGTGATGTCACAGAGAAGGGAATAATGAGTCTGTCACCACTGTGGTGTCCCAGAGAGGTGTAAATTGGACTTGTCACTGACTGCAGTGATGTCACAGAGAGGTGAAACTGGGTCCCTCATTTTTGTGATGTCTCAGAGAGGAAGAAACTGAGGCTGCCACCACTTTGGTGTCATAAACAGATGTAAGTTGGGCCTGTCACTGCTCTGATGTCACAAATGGAGGACAAGTGGATCATTCACTGCTGCGGTGTTACAGAGGGGATGAATTTGAGGCTGTCATGACTGTGATGTCCCAGAGGGGAATAATGCCTCTGTCACCGCTGTGGTGTCACAGAGAGGCGTAAATTCGAGTTGTCAGTGCAGTGATGTGATAGAGAGGGGAAAATGGGTCCCTGATTGGTGTGATATCAGAGAGAGGAAAAAACTGAGACTGCCTCTGCACTGGTGTCACAGAGAGGCATCAATTGGGCCTGTGACTTCTGTGGTGTCAGAAAGAGGGGAGAAGTGAGTCTGTCACTGCTGTGGTGTCCCAGAGAGGGGAAAAGTGGAGTGATCACTGTTGTGCAGTCCCAGAGAAAGTTCCACAGGTGCTATGACTTGTCTGTTGCCACAAAGGGGATGGAATTGGGGTTGTTGGGGCTGTGGTGTGACAGAGAGTTTTAAATTAGCTCTGATGTGATGTCCCAGAGAGGGGAATAATGGGTCTTTGAGCGCCGTGGTGTCACAGAGAGGTGTCAATTGGACTTGTCAGTGCAGTGATCTCCCAGAGAGAGGAAAACTGAGGCTGTCACTGCTGTGGCCTATAGGAGGGGATGAATTCCCACGTGGCTTTGATGTTATGTCACGGAGAGGAGAAACCTGGCACTGTCACCGCTGGGATGTGTCAGATAGGTGTAAATTGGGCTTGTTCCATCTGTGGTGTGACAGAAAGGGTGAAATTTGGTCTGTCAGTGCTGTGGTGTCTTAAAGGGTGGAAACTTGGGTCTTTCACTGATGTGATGTCCCAGAGAGGCGTAGATTGGGGTGTCCCAGTGCTGTGATGTCCCAGAGAGGGGAAAAGAGGGGCTATCACAGCTGTGGAGTGTGAGAGAAAGTTCCGCAGGTGTTCTGACTTGTCTGTTGCCACAGAGGGGATGCAGTTGGGGATGTCATGGCTATGGTATCAGGGAGAGGTTTGAATTGGTTCTGTCTCTGCTGTGATGTCACAGAGAAGGGAATAATGAGTCTGTCACCACTGTGGTGTCCCAGAGAGGTGTAAATTGGACTTGTCACTGACTGCAGTGATGTCACAGAGAGGTGAAACTGGGTCCCTCATTTTTGTGATGTCTCAGAGAGGAAGAAACTGAGGCTGCCACCACTTTGGTGTCATCAACAGATGTAAGTTGGGCCTGTCACTGCTCTGATGTCACAAATGGAGGACAAGTGGATCAGTCAGTGCTGCGGTGTTACAGAGGGGATGAATTTGAGGCTGTGATGACTGTGATGTCCCAGAGAGGGGAATAATGCCTCTGTCACCGCTGTGGTGTCACAGAGAGGCGTAAATTCGAGTTGTCAGTGCAGTGATGTGATAGAGAGGGGAAAATGGGTCCCTGATTGGTGTGATGTCAGAGAGAGGAAAAAACTGAGACTGCCTCTGCACTGGTGTCACAGAGAGGCATCAATTGGGCCTGTGACTTCTGTGGTGTCAGAAAGAGGGGAAAAGTGAGTCTGTCACTGCTGTGGTGTCCCAGAGAGGGGAAAAGTGGAGTGATCACTGTTGTGCAGTCCCAGAGAAAGTTCCACAGGTGCTATGACTTGTCTGTTGCCACAAAGGGGATGGAATTGGGGTTGTTGGGGCTGTGGTGTGACAGAGAGTTTTAAATTAGCTCTGATGTGATGTCCCAGAGAGGGGAATAATGGGTCTTTGAGCGCCGTGGTGTCACCGAGAGGTGTCAATTGGACTTGTCAGTGCAGTGATCTCCCAGAGAGAGGAAAACTGAGGCTGTCACTGCTGTGGCCTATAGGAGGGGATGAATTCCCACGTGGCTTTGATGTTATGTCACGGAGAGGATAAACCTGGCACTGTCACCGCTGGGATGTGTCAGATAGGTGTAAATTGGGCTTGTTCCATCTGTGGTGTGACAGAAAGGGTGAAATTTGGTCTGTCAGTGCTGTGGTGTCTTAAAGGGTGGAAACTGGGGTCTTTCACTGCTGTGATGTCCCAGAGAGGCGTAGATTGGGGTGTCCCAGTGCTGTGATGTCCCAGAGAGGGGAAAAGAGGGGCTATCACAGCTGTGGAGTGTGAGAGAAAGTTCCGCAGGTGTTCTGACTTGTCTGTTGCCACAGAGGGGATGCAGTTGGGGATGTCATGGCTATGGTATCAGGGAGAGGTTTGAATTGGTTCTGTCTCTGCTGTGATGTCACAGAGAAGGGAATAATGAGTCTGTCACCACTGTGGTGTCCCAGAGAGGTGTAAATTGGACTTGTCACTGACTGCAGTGATGTCACAGAGAGGTGAAACTGGGTCCCTCATTTTTGTGATGTCTCAGAGAGGAAGAAACTGAGGCTGCCACCACTTTGGTGTCATAAACAGATGTAAGTTGGGCCTGTCACTGCTCTGATGTCACAAATGGAGGACAAGTGGATCATTCACTGCTGCGGTGTTACAGAGGGGATGAATTTGAGGCTGTCATGACTGTGATGTCCCAGAGGGGAATAATGCCTCTGTCACCGCTGTGGTGTCACAGAGAGGCGTAAATTCGAGTTGTCAGTGCAGTGATGTGATAGAGAGGGGAAAATGGGTCCCTGATTGGTGTGATATCAGAGAGAGGAAAAAACTGAGACTGCCTCTGCACTGGTGTCACAGAGAGGCATCAATTGGGCCTGTGACTTCTGTGGTGTCAGAAAGAGGGGAGAAGTGAGTCTGTCACTGCTGTGGTGTCCCAGAGAGGGGAAAAGTGGAGTGATCACTGTTGTGCAGTCCCAGAGAAAGTTCCACAGGTGCTATGACTTGTCTGTTGCCACAAAGGGGATGGAATTGGGGTTGTTGGGGCTGTGGTGTGACAGAGAGTTTTAAACTTGTTCTGATGTGATGTCCCAGAGAGGGGAATAATGGGTCTTTGAGCGCCGTGGTGTCACCGAGAGGTGTCAATTGGACTTGTCAGTGCAGTGATCTCCCAGAGAGAGGAAAACTGAGGCTGTCACTACTGTGGCCTATAGGAGGGGATGAATTCCCACTTGGCTTTGATGTTATGTCACGGAGAGGAGAAACCTGGCACTGTCACCGCTGGGGTGTGTCAGATAGGTGTAAATTGGGCTTGTTCCATCTGTGGTGTGACAGAAAGGGTGAAATTTGGTCTGTCAGTGCTGTGGTGTCTTAAAGGGTGGAAACTGGGGTCTTTCACTGCTGTGATGTCCCAGAGAGGCGTAGATTGGGGTGTCCCAGTGCTGTGATGTCCCAGAGAGGGGAAAAGAGGGGCTATCACAGCTGTGGAGTGTGAGAGAAAGTTCCGCAGGTGTTCTGACTTGTCTGTTGCCACAGAGGGGATGCAGTTGGGGATGTCATGGCTATGGTATCAGGGAGAGGTTTGAATTGGTTCTGTCTCTGCTGTGATGTCACAGAGAAGGGAATAATGAGTCTGTCACCACTGTGGTGTCCCAGAGAGGTGTAAATTGGACTTGTCACTGACTGCAGTGATGTCACAGAGAGGTGAAACTGGGTCCCTCATTTTTGTGATGTCTCAGAGAGGAAGAAACTGAGGCTGCCACCACTTTGGTGTCATAAACAGATGTAAGTTGGGCCTGTCACTGCTCTGATGTCACAAATGGAGGACAAGTGGATCATTCACTGCTGCGGTGTTACAGAGGGGATGAATTTGAGGCTGTCATGACTGTGATGTCCCAGAGGGGAATAATGCCTCTGTCACCGCTGTGGTGTCACAGAGAGGCGTAAATTCGAGTTGTCAGTGCAGTGATGTGATAGAGAGGGGAAAATGGGTCCCTGATTGGTGTGATATCAGAGAGAGGAAAAAACTGAGACTGCCTCTGCACTGGTGTCACAGAGAGGCATCAATTGGGCCTGTGACTTCTGTGGTGTCAGAAAGAGGGGAGAAGTGAGTCTGTCACTGCTGTGGTGTCCCAGAGAGGGGAAAAGTGGAGTGATCACTGTTGTGCAGTCCCAGAGAAAGTTCCACAGGTGCTATGACTTGTCTGTTGCCACAAAGGGGATGGAATTGGGGTTGTTGGGGCTGTGGTGTGACAGAGAGTTTTAAATTAGCTCTGATGTGATGTCCCAGAGAGGGGAATAATGGGTCTTTGAGCGCCGTGGTGTCACAGAGAGGTGTCAATTGGACTTGTCAGTGCAGTGATCTCCCAGAGAGAGGAAAACTGAGGCTGTCACTGCTGTGGCCTATAGGAGGGGATGAATTCCCACGTGGCTTTGATGTTATGTCACGGAGAGGAGAAACCTGGCACTGTCACCGCTGGGATGTGTCAGATAGGTGTAAATTGGGCTTGTTCCATCTGTGGTGTGACAGAAAGGGTGAAATTTGGTCTGTCAGTGCTGTGGTGTCTTAAAGGGTGGAAACTTGGGTCTTTCACTGATGTGATGTCCCAGAGAGGCGTAGATTGGGGTGTCCCAGTGCTGTGATGTCCCAGAGAGGGGAAAAGAGGGGCTATCACAGCTGTGGAGTGTGAGAGAAAGTTCCGCAGGTGTTCTGACTTGTCTGTTGCCACAGAGGGGATGCAGTTGGGGATGTCATGGCTATGGTATCAGGGAGAGGTTTGAATTGGTTCTGTCTCTGCTGTGATGTCACAGAGAAGGGAATAATGAGTCTGTCACCACTGTGGTGTCCCAGAGAGGTGTAAATTGGACTTGTCACTGACTGCAGTGATGTCACAGAGAGGTGAAACTGGGTCCCTCATTTTTGTGATGTCTCAGAGAGGAAGAAACTGAGGCTGCCACCACTTTGGTGTCATCAACAGATGTAAGTTGGGCCTGTCACTGCTCTGATGTCACAAATGGAGGACAAGTGGATCAGTCAGTGCTGCGGTGTTACAGAGGGGATGAATTTGAGGCTGTGATGACTGTGATGTCCCAGAGAGGGGAATAATGCCTCTGTCACCGCTGTGGTGTCACAGAGAGGCGTAAATTCGAGTTGTCAGTGCAGTGATGTGATAGAGAGGGGAAAATGGGTCCCTGATTGGTGTGATGTCAGAGAGAGGAAAAAACTGAGACTGCCTCTGCACTGGTGTCACAGAGAGGCATCAATTGGGCCTGTGACTTCTGTGGTGTCAGAAAGAGGGGAAAAGTGAGTCTGTCACTGCTGTGGTGTCCCAGAGAGGGGAAAAGTGGAGTGATCACTGTTGTGCAGTCCCAGAGAAAGTTCCACAGGTGCTATGACTTGTCTGTTGCCACAAAGGGGATGGAATTGGGGTTGTTGGGGCTGTGGTGTGACAGAGAGTTTTAAATTAGCTCTGATGTGATGTCCCAGAGAGGGGAATAATGGGTCTTTGAGCGCCGTGGTGTCACCGAGAGGTGTCAATTGGACTTGTCAGTGCAGTGATCTCCCAGAGAGAGGAAAACTGAGGCTGTCACTACTGTGGCCTATAGGAGGGGATGAATTCCCACTTGGCTTTGATGTTATGTCACGGAGAGGAGAAACCTGGCACTGTCACCGCTGGGGTGTGTCAGATAGGTGTAAATTGGGCTTGTTCCATCTGTGGTGTGACAGAAAGGGTGAAATTTGGTCTGTCAGTGCTGTGGTGTCTTAAAGGGTGGAAACTGGGGTCTTTCACTGCTGTGATGTCCCAGAGAGGCGTAGATTGGGGTGTCCCAGTGCTGTGATGTCCCAGAGAGGGGAAAAGAGGGGCTATCACAGCTGTGGAGTGTGAGAGAAAGTTCCGCAGGTGTTCTGACTTGTCTGTTGCCACAGAGGGGATGCAGTTGGGGATGTCATGGCTATGGTATCAGGGAGAGGTTTGAATTGGTTCTGTCTCTGCTGTGATGTCACAGAGAAGGGAATAATGAGTCTGTCACCACTGTGGTGTCCCAGAGAGGTGTAAATTGGACTTGTCACTGACTGCAGTGATGTCACAGAGAGGTGAAACTGGGTCCCTCATTTTTGTGATGTCTCAGAGAGGAAGAAACTGAGGCTGCCACCACTTTGGTGTCATAAACAGATGTAAGTTGGGCCTGTCACTGCTCTGATGTCACAAATGGAGGACAAGTGGATCATTCACTGCTGCGGTGTTACAGAGGGGATGAATTTGAGGCTGTCATGACTGTGATGTCCCAGAGGGGAATAATGCCTCTGTCACCGCTGTGGTGTCACAGAGAGGCGTAAATTCGAGTTGTCAGTGCAGTGATGTGATAGAGAGGGGAAAATGGGTCCCTGATTGGTGTGATATCAGAGAGAGGAAAAAACTGAGACTGCCTCTGCACTGGTGTCACAGAGAGGCATCAATTGGGCCTGTGACTTCTGTGGTGTCAGAAAGAGGGGAGAAGTGAGTCTGTCACTGCTGTGGTGTCCCAGAGAGGGGAAAAGTGGAGTGATCACTGTTGTGCAGTCCCAGAGAAAGTTCCACAGGTGCTATGACTTGTCTGTTGCCACAAAGGGGATGGAATTGGGGTTGTTGGGGCTGTGGTGTGACAGAGAGTTTTAAATTAGCTCTGATGTGATGTCCCAGAGAGGGGAATAATGGGTCTTTGAGCGCCGTGGTGTCACAGAGAGGTGTCAATTGGACTTGTCAGTGCAGTGATCTCCCAGAGAGAGGAAAACTGAGGCTGTCACTGCTGTGGCCTATAGGAGGGGATGAATTCCCACGTGGCTTTGATGTTATGTCACGGAGAGGAGAAACCTGGCACTGTCACCGCTGGGATGTGTCAGATAGGTGTAAATTGGGCTTGTTCCATCTGTGGTGTGACAGAAAGGGTGAAATTTGGTCTGTCAGTGCTGTGGTGTCTTAAAGGGTGGAAACTTGGGTCTTTCACTGATGTGATGTCCCAGAGAGGCGTAGATTGGGGTGTCCCAGTGCTGTGATGTCCCAGAGAGGGGAAAAGAGGGGCTATCACAGCTGTGGAGTGTGAGAGAAAGTTCCGCAGGTGTTCTGACTTGTCTGTTGCCACAGAGGGGATGCAGTTGGGGATGTCATGGCTATGGTATCAGGGAGAGGTTTGAATTGGTTCTGTCTCTGCTGTGATGTCACAGAGAAGGGAATAATGAGTCTGTCACCACTGTGGTGTCCCAGAGAGGTGTAAATTGGACTTGTCACTGACTGCAGTGATGTCACAGAGAGGTGAAACTGGGTCCCTCATTTTTGTGATGTCTCAGAGAGGAAGAAACTGAGGCTGCCACCACTTTGGTGTCATCAACAGATGTAAGTTGGGCCTGTCACTGCTCTGATGTCACAAATGGAGGACAAGTGGATCAGTCAGTGCTGCGGTGTTACAGAGGGGATGAATTTGAGGCTGTGATGACTGTGATGTCCCAGAGAGGGGAATAATGCCTCTGTCACCGCTGTGGTGTCACAGAGAGGCGTAAATTCGAGTTGTCAGTGCAGTGATGTGATAGAGAGGGGAAAATGGGTCCCTGATTGGTGTGATGTCAGAGAGAGGAAAAAACTGAGACTGCCTCTGCACTGGTGTCACAGAGAGGCATCAATTGGGCCTGTGACTTCTGTGGTGTCAGAAAGAGGGGAAAAGTGAGTCTGTCACTGCTGTGGTGTCCCAGAGAGGGGAAAAGTGGAGTGATCACTGTTGTGCAGTCCCAGAGAAAGTTCCACAGGTGCTATGACTTGTCTGTTGCCACAAAGGGGATGGAATTGGGGTTGTTGGGGCTGTGGTGTGACAGAGAGTTTTAAATTAGCTCTGATGTGATGTCCCAGAGAGGGGAATAATGGGTCTTTGAGCGCCGTGGTGTCACCGAGAGGTGTCAATTGGACTTGTCAGTGCAGTGATCTCCCAGAGAGAGGAAAACTGAGGCTGTCACTGCTGTGGCCTATAGGAGGGGATGAATTCCCACGTGGCTTTGATGTTATGTCACGGAGAGGATAAACCTGGCACTGTCACCGCTGGGATGTGTCAGATAGGTGTAAATTGGGCTTGTTCCATCTGTGGTGTGACAGAAAGGGTGAAATTTGGTCTGTCAGTGCTGTGGTGTCTTAAAGGGTGGAAACTGGGGTCTTTCACTGCTGTGATGTCCCAGAGAGGCGTAGATTGGGGTGTCCCAGTGCTGTGATGTCCCAGAGAGGGGAAAAGAGGGGCTATCACAGCTGTGGAGTGTGAGAGAAAGTTCCGCAGGTGTTCTGACTTGTCTGTTGCCACAGAGGGGATGCAGTTGGGGATGTCATGGCTATGGTATCAGGGAGAGGTTTGAATTGGTTCTGTCTCTGCTGTGATGTCACAGAGAAGGGAATAATGAGTCTGTCACCACTGTGGTGTCCCAGAGAGGTGTAAATTGGACTTGTCACTGACTGCAGTGATGTCACAGAGAGGTGAAACTGGGTCCCTCATTTTTGTGATGTCTCAGAGAGGAAGAAACTGAGGCTGCCACCACTTTGGTGTCATAAACAGATGTAAGTTGGGCCTGTCACTGCTCTGATGTCACAAATGGAGGACAAGTGGATCAGTCAGTGCTGCGGTGTTACAGAGGGGATGAATTTGAGGCTGTGATGACTGTGATGTCCCAGAGAGGGGAATAATGCCTCTGTCACCGCTGTGCTGTCACAGAGAGGCGTAAATTCGAGTTGTCAGTGCAGTGATGTGATAGAGAGGGGAAAATGGGTCCCTGATTGGTGTGATGTCAGAGAGAGGAAAAAACTGAGACTGCCTCTGCACTGGTGTCACAGAGAGGCATCAATTGGGCCTGTCACTTCTGTGGTGTCAGAAAGAGGGGAGAAGTGAGTCTGTCACTGCTGTGGTGTCCCAGAGAGGGGAAAAGTGGTGTGATCACTGTTGTGCAGTCCCAGACAAAGTTCCACAGGTGCTATGACTTGTCTGTTGCCACAAAGGGGATGGAATTGGGGTTGTTGGGGCTGTGGTGTGACAGAGAGTCTTCATTTGGTTCTGTCTCTGATGTGATGTCCCAGAGAGGGGAATAATGGGTCTTTGAGCGCCGTGGTGTCACAGAGAGGTGTCGATTGGACTTGTCAGTGCAGTGATCTCCCAGAGAGAGGAAAAGTGA
This sequence comes from Poecile atricapillus, assembly GCF_030490865.1. NCBI lineage: Eukaryota > Metazoa > Chordata > Aves > Passeriformes > Paridae > Poecile > Poecile atricapillus. The sequence continues at coordinate 11,604,120 of NC_081266.1, forward strand.
GGCTGTCACTGCTGTGGCCTATAGGAGGGGATGAATTTCCTCTTGTCTTTGATGTTATGTCACGGAGAGGAGAAACCTGGCACTGTCACCGCTGGGGTGTTACAGATAGGTGTAAATTGGGGTTGTTCCATCTGTGGTGTGACAGAAAGGGTGAAATTTGGTCTGTCAGTGCTGTGATGTCTTAAAGGGTGGAAACTGGGGTCTTTCACTGCTGCGATGTCCCAGAGAGGCGTAGATTGGGCTGTCCCACTGCTGTGATGTCCCAGAGAGGGGAAAAGAGGGGCTATCACAGCTGTGGAGCGTGAGAGAAAGTTCCACAGGTGTTCTGACTTGTCTGTTGCCACAGAGGGGATGCAGTTGGGGATGTCATGGCTATGGTATCAGGGAGAGGTTTGAATTGGTTCTGTCTCTGCTGTGATGTCACAGAGAAGGGAATAATGAGTCTGTCACCACTGTGGTGTCCCAGAGAGGTGTAAATTGGACTTGTCACTGACTGCAGTGATGTCACAGAGAGGTGAAACTGGGTCCCTCATTTTTGTGATGTCACAGAGAGGAAGAAACTGAGGCTGCCACCACTTTGGTGTCATAAACAGATGTAAGTTGGGCCTGTCACTGCTCTGATGTCACAAATGGAGGAAAAGTGGATCAGTCAGTGCTGCGGTGTTACAGAGAGGATGAATTTGAGGCTGTGATGACTGTGATGTCCCAGAGAGGGGAATAATGCCTCTGTCACCGCTGTGGTGTCACAGAGAGGCGTAAATTCGAGTTGTCAGTGCAGTGATGTGATAGAGAGGGGAAAATGGGTCCCTGATTGGTGTGATGTCAGAGAGAGGAAAAAACTGAGACTGCCTCTGCACTGGTGTCACAGAGAGGCATCAATTGGGCCTGTCACTTCTGTGGTGTCAGAAAGAGGGGAGAAGTGAGTCTGTCACTGCTGTGGTGTCCCAGAGACGGGAAAAGTGGAGTGATCACTGTTGTGCAGTCCCAGAGAAAGTTCCACAGGTGCTATGACTTGTCTGTTGCCACAAAGGGGATGGAATTGGGGTTGTTGGGGCTGTGGTGTGACAGAGAGTTTTAAATTAGCTCTGATGTGATGTCCCAGAGAGGGGAATAATGGGTCTTTGAGCGCCGTGGTGTCACCGAGAGGTGTCAATTGGACTTGTCAGTGCAGTGATCTCCCAGAGAGAGGAAAACTGAGGCTGTCACTGCTGTGGCCTATAGGAGGGGATGAATTCCCACGTGGCTTTGATGTTATGTCACGGAGAGGAGAAACCTGGCACTGTCACCGCTGGGGTGTGTCAGATAGGTGTAAATTGGGCTTGTTCCATCTGTGGTGTGACAGAAAGGGTGAAATTTGGTCTGTCAGTGCTGTGGTGTCTTAAAGGGTGGAAACTGGGGTCTTTCACTGATGTGATGTCCTAGAGAGGCGTAGATTGGGCTGTCCCAGTGCTGTGATGTCCCAGAGAGGGGAAAAGAGGGGCTATCACAGCTGTGGAGTGTGAGAGAAAGTTCCGCAGGTGTTCTGACTTGTCTGTTGCCACAGAGGGGATGCAGTTGGGGATGTCATGGCTGTGGTATCAGGGAGAGGTTTGAATTGGTTCTGTCTCTGCTGTGATGTCACAGAGAAGGGAATAATGAGTCTGTCACCACTGTGGTGTCCCAGAGAGGTGTAAATTGGACTTGTCACTGACTGCAGTGATGTCACAGAGAGGTGAAACTGGGTCCCTCATTTTTGTGATGTCACAGAGAGGAAGAAACTGAGGCTGCCACCACTTTGGTGTCATAAACAGATGTAAGTTGGGCCTGTCACTGCTCTGATGTCACAAATGGAGGACAAGTGGATCAGTCAGTGCTGCGGTGTTACAGAGGGGATGAATTTGAGGCTGTGATGACTGTGATGTCCCAGAGAGGGGAATAATGCCTCTGTCACCGCTGTGGTGTCACAGAGAGGCGTAAATTCGAGTTGTCAGTGCAGTGATGTGATAGAGAGGGGAAAATGGGTCCCTGATTGGTGTGATGTCAGAGAGAGGAAAAAACTGAGACTGCCTCTGCACTGGTGTCACAGAGAGGCATCAATTGGGCCTGTGACTTCTGTGGTGTCAGAAAGAGGGGAAAAGTGAGTCTGTCACTGCTGTGGTGTCCCAGAGAGGGGAAAAGTGGAGTGATCACTGTTGTGCAGTCCCAGAGAAAGTTCCACAGGTGCTATGACTTGTCTGTTGCCACAAAGGGGATGGAATTGGGGTTGTTGGGGCTGTGGTGTGACAGAGAGTTTTAAATTAGCTCTGATGTGATGTCCCAGAGAGGGGAATAATGGGTCTTTGAGCGCCGTGGTGTCACAGAGAGGTCTCAATTGGACTTGTCAGTGCAGTGATCTCCCAGAGAGAGGAAAACTGATGCTGTCACTGCTGTGGCCTATAGGAGGGGATGAATTCCCACGTGGCTTTGATGTTATGTCACGGAGAGGAGAAACCTGGCACTGTCACCGCTGGGGTGTGTCAGATAGGTGTAAATTGGGCTTGTTCCATCTGTGGTGTGACAGAAAGGGTGAAATTTGGTCTGTCAGTGCTGTGATGACTTAAAGGGTGGAAACTGGGGACTTTCACTGCTGCGATGTCCCAGAGAGGCGTAGATTGGAGTGTCCCACTGCTGTGATGTCCCAGAGAGGGGAAAAGAGGGGCTATCACAGCTGTGGAGTGTGAGAGAAAGTTCCACAGGTGTTCTGACTTGTCTGTTGCCACAGAGGGGATGCAGTTGGGGATGTCATGGCTATGGTATCAGGGAGAGGTTTGAATTGGTTCTGTCTCTGCTGTGATGTCACAGAGAAGGGAATAATGAGTCTGTCACCACTGTGGTGTCCCAGAGAGGTGTAAATTGGACTTGTCACTGACTGCAGTGATGTCACAGAGGTGAAACTGGGTCCCTCATTTTTGTGATGTCACAGAGAGGAAGAAACTGAGGCTGCCACCACTTTGGTGTCATCAACAGATGTAAGTTGGGCCTGTCACTCCTCTGATGTCAAAAAATGGAGGACAAGTGGATCAGTCAGTGCTGCGGTGTTACAGAGGGGATGAATTTGAGGCTGCAATGACTGTGATGTCCCAGAGAGGGGAATAATGGGTCTTTGAGCGCCGTGGTGTCACAGAGAGGCGTAAATTCGAGTTGTCAGTGCAGTGATGTGATAGAGAGGGGAAAATGGGTCCCTGATTGGTGTGATGTCAGAGAGAGGAAAAAACTGAGACTGCCTCTGCACTGGTGTCACAGAGAGGCATCAATTGGGCCTGTGACTTCTGTGGTGTCAGAAAGAGGGGAGAAATGAGTCTGTCACTGCTGTGATGTCCCAGAGAGGGGAAAAGTGGAGTGATCACTGTTGTGCAGTCCCAGAGAAAGTTCCACAGGTGCTATGACTTGTCTGTTGCCACAAAGGGGATGGAATTGGGGTTGTTGGGGCTGTGGTGTGACAGAGAGTTTTAAATTAGCTCTGATGTGATGTCCCAGAGAGGGGAATAATGGGTCTTTGAGCGCCGTGGTGTCACCGAGAGGTGTCAATTGGACTTGTCAGTGCAGTGATCTCCCAGAGAGAGGAAAACTGAGGCTGTCACTGCTGTGGCCTATAGGAGGGGATGAATTCCCACGTGGCTTTGATGTTATGTCACGGAGAGGAGAAACCTGGCACTGTCACCGCTGGGGTGTGTCAGATAGGTGTAAATTGGGCTTGTTCCATCTGTGGTGTGACAGAAAGGGTGAAATTTGGTCTGTCAGTGCTGTGGTGTCTTAAAGGGTGGAAACTGGGGTCTTTCACTGATGTGATGTCCCAGAGAGGCGTAGATTGGGGTGTCCCAGTGCTGTGATGTCCCAGAGAGGGGAAAAGAGGGGCTATCACAGCTGTGGAGTGTGAGAGAAAGTTCCGCAGGTGTTCTGACTTGTCTGTTGCCACAGAGGGGATGCAGTTGGGGATGTCATGGCTATGGTATCAGGGAGAGGTTTGAATTGGTTCTGTCTCTGCTGTGATGTCACAGAGAAGGGAATAATGAGTCTGTCACCACTGTGGTGTCCCAGAGAGGTGTAAATTGGACTTGTCACTGACTGCAGTGATGTCACAGAGAGGTGAAACTGGGTCCCTCATTTTTGTGATGTCTCAGAGAGGAAGAAACTGAGGCTGCCACCACTTTGGTGTCATCAACAGATGTAAGTTGGGCCTGTCACTGCTCTGATGTCACAAATGGAGGACAAGTGGATCAGTCAGTGCTGCGGTGTTACAGATGGGATGAATTTGAGGCTGTGATGACTGTGATGTCCCAGAGAGGGGAATAATGCCTCTGTCACCGCTGTGGTGTCACAGAGAGGCGTAAATTCGAGTTGTCAGTGCAGTGATGTGATAGAGAGGGGAAAATGGGTCCCTGATTGGTGTGATGTCAGAGAGAGGAAAAAACTGAGACTGCCTCTGCACTGGTGTCACAGAGAGGCATCAATTGGGCCTGTGACTTCTGTGGTGTCAGAAAGAGGGGAAAAGTGAGTCTGTCACTGCTGTGGTGTCCCAGAGAGGGGAAAAGTGGAGTGATCACTGTTGTGCAGTCCCAGAGAAAGTTCCACAGGTGCTATGACTTGTCTGTTGCCACAAAGGGGATGGAATTGGGGTTGTTGGGGCTGTGGTGTGACAGAGAGTTTTAAATTAGCTCTGATGTGATGTCCCAGAGAGGGGAATAATGGGTCTTTGAGCGCCGTGGTGTCACAGAGAGGTCTCAATTGGACTTGTCAGTGCAGTGATCTCCCAGAGAGAGGAAAACTGAGGCTGTCACTACTGTGGCCTATAGGAGGGGATGAATTCCCACTTGTCTTTGATGTTATGTCACGGAGAGGAGAAACCTGGCACTGTCACCGCTGGGGTGTGTCAGATAGGTGTAAATTGGGCTTGTTCCATCTGTGGTGTGACAGAAAGGGTGAAATTTGGTCTGTCAGTGCTGTGGTGTCTTAAAGGGTGGAAACTGGGGTCTTTCACTGCTGTGATGTCCCAGAGAGGCGTAGATTGGGGTGTCCCAGTGCTGTGATGTCCCAGAGAGGGGAAAAGAGGGGCTATCACAGCTGTGGAGTGTGAGAGAAAGTTCCGCAGGTGTTCTGACTTGTCTGTTGCCACAGAGGGGATGCAGTTGGGGATGTCATGGCTATGGTATCAGGGAGAGGTTTGAATTGGTTCTGTCTCTGCTGTGATGTCACAGAGAAGGGAATAATGAGTCTGTCACCACTGTGGTGTCCCAGAGAGGTGTAAATTGGACTTGTCACTGACTGCAGTGATGTCACAGAGAGGTGAAACTGGGTCCCTCATTTTTGTGATGTCTCAGAGAGGAAGAAACTGAGGCTGCCACCACTTTGGTGTCATAAACAGATGTAAGTTGGGCCTGTCACTGCTCTGATGTCACAAATGGAGGACAAGTGGATCATTCACTGCTGCGGTGTTACAGAGGGGATGAATTTGAGGCTGTCATGACTGTGATGTCCCAGAGGGGAATAATGCCTCTGTCACCGCTGTGGTGTCACAGAGAGGCGTAAATTCGAGTTGTCAGTGCAGTGATGTGATAGAGAGGGGAAAATGGGTCCCTGATTGGTGTGATATCAGAGAGAGGAAAAAACTGAGACTGCCTCTGCACTGGTGTCACAGAGAGGCATCAATTGGGCCTGTGACTTCTGTGGTGTCAGAAAGAGGGGAGAAGTGAGTCTGTCACTGCTGTGGTGTCCCAGAGAGGGGAAAAGTGGAGTGATCACTGTTGTGCAGTCCCAGAGAAAGTTCCACAGGTGCTATGACTTGTCTGTTGCCACAAAGGGGATGGAATTGGGGTTGTTGGGGCTGTGGTGTGACAGAGAGTTTTAAACTTGTTCTGATGTGATGTCCCAGAGAGGGGAATAATGGGTCTTTGAGCGCCGTGGTGTCACCGAGAGGTGTCAATTGGACTTGTCAGTGCAGTGATCTCCCAGAGAGAGGAAAACTGAGGCTGTCACTACTGTGGCCTATAGGAGGGGATGAATTCCCACTTGGCTTTGATGTTATGTCACGGAGAGGAGAAACCTGGCACTGTCACCGCTGGGGTGTGTCAGATAGGTGTAAATTGGGCTTGTTCCATCTGTGGTGTGACAGAAAGGGTGAAATTTGGTCTGTCAGTGCTGTGGTGTCTTAAAGGGTGGAAACTGGGGTCTTTCACTGCTGTGATGTCCCAGAGAGGCGTAGATTGGGGTGTCCCAGTGCTGTGATGTCCCAGAGAGGGGAAAAGAGGGGCTATCACAGCTGTGGAGTGTGAGAGAAAGTTCCGCAGGTGTTCTGACTTGTCTGTTGCCACAGAGGGGATGCAGTTGGGGATGTCATGGCTATGGTATCAGGGAGAGGTTTGAATTGGTTCTGTCTCTGCTGTGATGTCACAGAGAAGGGAATAATGAGTCTGTCACCACTGTGGTGTCCCAGAGAGGTGTAAATTGGACTTGTCACTGACTGCAGTGATGTCACAGAGAGGTGAAACTGGGTCCCTCATTTTTGTGATGTCTCAGAGAGGAAGAAACTGAGGCTGCCACCACTTTGGTGTCATAAACAGATGTAAGTTGGGCCTGTCACTGCTCTGATGTCACAAATGGAGGACAAGTGGATCATTCACTGCTGCGGTGTTACAGAGGGGATGAATTTGAGGCTGTCATGACTGTGATGTCCCAGAGGGGAATAATGCCTCTGTCACCGCTGTGGTGTCACAGAGAGGCGTAAATTCGAGTTGTCAGTGCAGTGATGTGATAGAGAGGGGAAAATGGGTCCCTGATTGGTGTGATATCAGAGAGAGGAAAAAACTGAGACTGCCTCTGCACTGGTGTCACAGAGAGGCATCAATTGGGCCTGTGACTTCTGTGGTGTCAGAAAGAGGGGAGAAGTGAGTCTGTCACTGCTGTGGTGTCCCAGAGAGGGGAAAAGTGGAGTGATCACTGTTGTGCAGTCCCAGAGAAAGTTCCACAGGTGCTATGACTTGTCTGTTGCCACAAAGGGGATGGAATTGGGGTTGTTGGGGCTGTGGTGTGACAGAGAGTTTTAAATTAGCTCTGATGTGATGTCCCAGAGAGGGGAATAATGGGTCTTTGAGCGCCGTGGTGTCACAGAGAGGTGTCAATTGGACTTGTCAGTGCAGTGATCTCCCAGAGAGAGGAAAACTGAGGCTGTCACTGCTGTGGCCTATAGGAGGGGATGAATTCCCACGTGGCTTTGATGTTATGTCACGGAGAGGAGAAACCTGGCACTGTCACCGCTGGGATGTGTCAGATAGGTGTAAATTGGGCTTGTTCCATCTGTGGTGTGACAGAAAGGGTGAAATTTGGTCTGTCAGTGCTGTGGTGTCTTAAAGGGTGGAAACTTGGGTCTTTCACTGATGTGATGTCCCAGAGAGGCGTAGATTGGGGTGTCCCAGTGCTGTGATGTCCCAGAGAGGGGAAAAGAGGGGCTATCACAGCTGTGGAGTGTGAGAGAAAGTTCCGCAGGTGTTCTGACTTGTCTGTTGCCACAGAGGGGATGCAGTTGGGGATGTCATGGCTATGGTATCAGGGAGAGGTTTGAATTGGTTCTGTCTCTGCTGTGATGTCACAGAGAAGGGAATAATGAGTCTGTCACCACTGTGGTGTCCCAGAGAGGTGTAAATTGGACTTGTCACTGACTGCAGTGATGTCACAGAGAGGTGAAACTGGGTCCCTCATTTTTGTGATGTCTCAGAGAGGAAGAAACTGAGGCTGCCACCACTTTGGTGTCATCAACAGATGTAAGTTGGGCCTGTCACTGCTCTGATGTCACAAATGGAGGACAAGTGGATCAGTCAGTGCTGCGGTGTTACAGAGGGGATGAATTTGAGGCTGTGATGACTGTGATGTCCCAGAGAGGGGAATAATGCCTCTGTCACCGCTGTGGTGTCACAGAGAGGCGTAAATTCGAGTTGTCAGTGCAGTGATGTGATAGAGAGGGGAAAATGGGTCCCTGATTGGTGTGATGTCAGAGAGAGGAAAAAACTGAGACTGCCTCTGCACTGGTGTCACAGAGAGGCATCAATTGGGCCTGTGACTTCTGTGGTGTCAGAAAGAGGGGAAAAGTGAGTCTGTCACTGCTGTGGTGTCCCAGAGAGGGGAAAAGTGGAGTGATCACTGTTGTGCAGTCCCAGAGAAAGTTCCACAGGTGCTATGACTTGTCTGTTGCCACAAAGGGGATGGAATTGGGGTTGTTGGGGCTGTGGTGTGACAGAGAGTTTTAAATTAGCTCTGATGTGATGTCCCAGAGAGGGGAATAATGGGTCTTTGAGCGCCGTGGTGTCACCGAGAGGTGTCAATTGGACTTGTCAGTGCAGTGATCTCCCAGAGAGAGGAAAACTGAGGCTGTCACTACTGTGGCCTATAGGAGGGGATGAATTCCCACTTGGCTTTGATGTTATGTCACGGAGAGGAGAAACCTGGCACTGTCACCGCTGGGGTGTGTCAGATAGGTGTAAATTGGGCTTGTTCCATCTGTGGTGTGACAGAAAGTGTGAAATTTGGTCTGTCAGTGCTGTGGTGTCTTAAAGGGTGGAAACTGGGGTCTTTCACTGCTGTGATGTCCCAGAGAGGCGTAGATTGGGGTGTCCCAGTGCTGTGATGTCCCAGAGAGGGGAAAAGAGGGGCTATCACAGCTGTGGAGTGTGAGAGAAAGTTCCGCAGGTGTTCTGACTTGTCTGTTGCCACAGAGGGGATGCAGTTGGGGATGTCATGGCTATGGTATCAGGGAGAGGTTTGAATTGGTTCTGTCTCTGCTGTGATGTCACAGAGAAGGGAATAATGAGTCTGTCACCACTGTGGTGTCCCAGAGAGGTGTAAATTGGACTTGTCACTGACTGCAGTGATGTCACAGAGAGGTGAAACTGGGTCCCTCATTTTTGTGATGTCTCAGAGAGGAAGAAACTGAGGCTGCCACCACTTTGGTGTCATAAACAGATGTAAGTTGGGCCTGTCACTGCTCTGATGTCACAAATGGAGGACAAGTGGATCATTCACTGCTGCGGTGTTACAGAGGGGATGAATTTGAGGCTGTCATGACTGTGATGTCCCAGAGGGGAATAATGCCTCTGTCACCGCTGTGGTGTCACAGAGAGGCGTAAATTCGAGTTGTCAGTGCAGTGATGTGATAGAGAGGGGAAAATGGGTCCCTGATTGGTGTGATATCAGAGAGAGGAAAAAACTGAGACTGCCTCTGCACTGGTGTCACAGAGAGGCATCAATTGGGCCTGTGACTTCTGTGGTGTCAGAAAGAGGGGAGAAGTGAGTCTGTCACTGCTGTGGTGTCCCAGAGAGGGGAAAAGTGGAGTGATCACTGTTGTGCAGTCCCAGAGAAAGTTCCACAGGTGCTATGACTTGTCTGTTGCCACAAAGGGGATGGAATTGGGGTTGTTGGGGCTGTGGTGTGACAGAGAGTTTTAAATTAGCTCTGATGTGATGTCCCAGAGAGGGGAATAATGGGTCTTTGAGCGCCGTGGTGTCACAGAGAGGTGTCAATTGGACTTGTCAGTGCAGTGATCTCCCAGAGAGAGGAAAACTGAGGCTGTCACTGCTGTGGCCTATAGGAGGGGATGAATTCCCACGTGGCTTTGATGTTATGTCACGGAGAGGAGAAACCTGGCACTGTCACCGCTGGGATGTGTCAGATAGGTGTAAATTGGGCTTGTTCCATCTGTGGTGTGACAGAAAGGGTGAAATTTGGTCTGTCAGTGCTGTGGTGTCTTAAAGGGTGGAAACTTGGGTCTTTCACTGATGTGATGTCCCAGAGAGGCGTAGATTGGGGTGTCCCAGTGCTGTGATGTCCCAGAGAGGGGAAAAGAGGGGCTATCACAGCTGTGGAGTGTGAGAGAAAGTTCCGCAGGTGTTCTGACTTGTCTGTTGCCACAGAGGGGATGCAGTTGGGGATGTCATGGCTATGGTATCAGGGAGAGGTTTGAATTGGTTCTGTCTCTGCTGTGATGTCACAGAGAAGGGAATAATGAGTCTGTCACCACTGTGGTGTCCCAGAGAGGTGTAAATTGGACTTGTCACTGACTGCAGTGATGTCACAGAGAGGTGAAACTGGGTCCCTCATTTTTGTGATGTCTCAGAGAGGAAGAAACTGAGGCTGCCACCACTTTGGTGTCATCAACAGATGTAAGTTGGGCCTGTCACTGCTCTGATGTCACAAATGGAGGACAAGTGGATCAGTCAGTGCTGCGGTGTTACAGAGGGGATGAATTTGAGGCTGTGATGACTGTGATGTCCCAGAGAGGGGAATAATGCCTCTGTCACCGCTGTGGTGTCACAGAGAGGCGTAAATTCGAGTTGTCAGTGCAGTGATGTGATAGAGAGGGGAAAATGGGTCCCTGATTGGTGTGATGTCAGAGAGAGGAAAAAACTGAGACTGCCTCTGCACTGGTGTCACAGAGAGGCATCAATTGGGCCTGTGACTTCTGTGGTGTCAGAAAGAGGGGAAAAGTGAGTCTGTCACTGCTGTGGTGTCCCAGAGAGGGGAAAAGTGGAGTGATCACTGTTGTGCAGTCCCAGAGAAAGTTCCACAGGTGCTATGACTTGTCTGTTGCCACAAAGGGGATGGAATTGGGGTTGTTGGGGCTGTGGTGTGACAGAGAGTTTTAAATTAGCTCTGATGTGATGTCCCAGAGAGGGGAATAATGGGTCTTTGAGCGCCGTGGTGTCACCGAGAGGTGTCAATTGGACTTGTCAGTGCAGTGATCTCCCAGAGAGAGGAAAACTGAGGCTGTCACTGCTGTGGCCTATAGGAGGGGATGAATTCCCACGTGGCTTTGATGTTATGTCACGGAGAGGATAAACCTGGCACTGTCACCGCTGGGATGTGTCAGATAGGTGTAAATTGGGCTTGTTCCATCTGTGGTGTGACAGAAAGGGTGAAATTTGGTCTGTCAGTGCTGTGGTGTCTTAAAGGGTGGAAACTGGGGTCTTTCACTGCTGTGATGTCCCAGAGAGGCGTAGATTGGGGTGTCCCAGTGCTGTGATGTCCCAGAGAGGGGAAAAGAGGGGCTATCACAGCTGTGGAGTGTGAGAGAAAGTTCCGCAGGTGTTCTGACTTGTCTGTTGCCACAGAGGGGATGCAGTTGGGGATGTCATGGCTATGGTATCAGGGAGAGGTTTGAATTGGTTCTGTCTCTGCTGTGATGTCACAGAGAAGGGAATAATGAGTCTGTCACCACTGTGGTGTCCCAGAGAGGTGTAAATTGGACTTGTCACTGACTGCAGTGATGTCACAGAGAGGTGAAACTGGGTCCCTCATTTTTGTGATGTCTCAGAGAGGAAGAAACTGAGGCTGCCACCACTTTGGTGTCATAAACAGATGTAAGTTGGGCCTGTCACTGCTCTGATGTCACAAATGGAGGACAAGTGGATCAGTCAGTGCTGCGGTGTTACAGAGGGGATGAATTTGAGGCTGTGATGACTGTGATGTCCCAGAGAGGGGAATAATGCCTCTGTCACCGCTGTGCTGTCACAGAGAGGCGTAAATTCGAGTTGTCAGTGCAGTGATGTGATAGAGAGGGGAAAATGGGTCCCTGATTGGTGTGATGTCAGAGAGAGGAAAAAACTGAGACTGCCTCTGCACTGGTGTCACAGAGAGGCATCAATTGGGCCTGTCACTTCTGTGGTGTCAGAAAGAGGGGAAAAGTGAGTCTGTCACTGCTGTGGTGTCCCAGAGAGGGGAAAAGTGGAGTGATCACTGTTGTGCAGTCCCAGAGAAAGTTCCACAGGTGCTATGACTTGTCTGTTGCCACAAAGGGGATGGAATTGGGGTTGTTGGGGCTGTGGTGTGACAGAGAGTTTTAAATTAGCTCTGATGTGATGTCCCAGAGAGGGGAATAATGGGTCTTTGAGCGCCGTGGTGTCACAGAGAGGTGTCAATTGGACTTGTCAGTGCAGTGATCTCCCAGAGAGAGGAAAACTGAGGCTGTCACTGCTGTGGCCTATAGGAGGGGATGAATTCCCACTTGGCTTTGATGTTATGTCACGGAGAGGAGAAACCTGGCACTGTCACCGCTGGGGTGTGTCAGATAGGTGTAAATTGGGCTTGTTCCATCTGTGGTGTGACAGAATGGGTGAAATTTGGTCTGTCAGTGCTGTGATGTCTTAAAGGGTGGAAACTGGGTCTTTCACTGCTGCGATGTCCCAGAGAGGCGTAGATTGGGGTGTCCCAGTGCTGTGATGTCCCAGAGAGGGGAAAAGAGGGGCTATCACAGCTGTGGAGTGTGAGAGAAAGTTCCGCAGGTGTTCTGACTTGTCTGTTGCCACAGAGGGGATGCAGTTGGGGATGTCATGGCTATGGTATCAGGGAGAGGTTTGAATTGGTTCTGTCTCTGCTGTGATGTCACAGAGAAGGGAATAATGAGTCTGTCACCACTGTGGTGTCCCAGAGAGGTGTAAATTGGACTTGTCACTGACTGCAGTGATGTCACAGAGAGGTGAAACTGGGTCCCTCATTTTTGTGATGTCACAGAGAGGAAGAAACTGAGGCTGCCACCACTTTGGTGTCATCAACAGATGTAAGTTGGGCCTGTCACTGCTCTGATGTCACAAATGGAGGAAAAGTGGATCAGTCAGTGCTGCGGTGTTACAAAGGGGATGAATTTGAGGCTGCAATGACTGTGATGTCCCAGAGAGGGGAATAATGCCTCTGTCACCGCTGTGGTGTCACAGAGAGGCGTAAATTCGAGTTGTCAGTGCAGTGATGTGATAGAGAGGGGAAAATGGGTCCCTGATTGGTGTGATATCAGAGAGAGGAAAAAACTGAGACTGCCTCTGCACTGGTGTCACAGAGAGGCATCAATTGGGCCTGTGACTTCTGTGGTGTCAGAAAGAGGGGGAAAGTGAGTCTGTCACTGCTGTGGTGTCCCAGAGAGGGGAAAAGTGGAGTGATCACTGTTGTGCAGTCCCAGAGAAAGTTCCACAGGTGCTATGACTTGTCTGTTGCCACAAAGGGGATGGAATTGGGGTTGTTGGGGCTGTGGTGTGACAGAGAGTTTTAAACTAGTTCTGATGTGATGTCCCAGAGAGGGGAATAATGGGTCTTTGAGCGCCGTGGTGTCACCGAGAGGTGTCAATTGGACTTGTCAGTGCAGTGATCTCCCAGAGAGAGGAAAACTGAGGCTGTCACTGCTGTGGCCTATAGGAGGGGATGAATTCCCACTTGGCTTTGATGTTATGTCACGGAGAGGAGAAACCTGGCACTGTCACCGCTGGGGTGTTACAGATAGGTGTAAATTGGGCTTGTTCCATCTGTGGTGTGACAGAAAGGGTGAAATTTGGTCTGTCAGTGCTGTGATGTCTTAAAGGGTGGAAACCGGGGTCTTTCACTGCTGTGATGCCCCAGAGAGGCATAGATTGGGGTGTCCCACTGCTGTGATGTCCCAGAGAGGGGAAAAGAGGGGCTATAACAGCTGTGGAGTGTGAGAGAAAGTTCCGCAGGTGTTCTGACTTGTCTGTTGCCACAGAGGGGATGCAGTTGGGGATGTCATGGCTATGGTATCAGGGAGAGGTTTGAATTGGTTCTGTCTCTGCTGTGATGTCACAGAGAAGGGAATAATGAGTCTGTCACCACTGTGGTGTCACAGAGAGGTGTAAATTGGACTTGTCACTGACTGCAGTGATGTCACAGAGAGGTGAAACTGGGTCCCTCATTTTTGTGATGTCACAGAGAGGAAGAAACTGAGGCTGCCACCACTTTGGTGTCATCAACAGATGTAAGTTGGGCCTGTCACTGCTCTGATGTCACAAATGGAGGAAAAGTGGATCAGTCAGTGCTGTGGTGTTACAGAGGGGATGAATTTGAGGCTGTGATGACTGTGATGTCCCAGAGAGGGGAATAATGCCTCTGTCACCACTGTGCTGTCACAGAGAGGCGTAAATTCGAGTTGTCAGTGCAGTGATGTGATAGAGAGGGGAAAATGGTCCCTGATTGGTGTGATGTCAGAGAGAGGAAAAAACTGAGACTGCCTCTGCACTGGTGTCACAGAGAGGCATCAATTGGGCCTGTGACTTCTGTGGTGTCAGAAAGAGGGGAGAAGTGAGTCTGTCACTGCTGTGGTGTCCCAGAGAGGGGAAAAGTGGTGTGATCACTGTTGTGCAGTCCCAGACAAAGTTCCACAGGTGCTATGACTTGTCTGTTGCCACAAAGGGGATGGAATTGGGGTTGTTGGGGCTGTGGTGTGACAGAGAGTCTTCATTTGGTTCTGTCTCTGATGTGATGTCCCAGAGAGGGGAATAATGGGTCTTTGAGCGCCGTGGTGTCACAGAGAGGTGTCGATTGGACTTGTCAGTGCAGTGATCTCCCAGAGAGAGGAAAAGTGAGGCTGTCACTGCTGTGGCCTATAGGAGGGGATGAATTTCCTCTTGTCTTTGATGTTATGTCACGGAGAGGAGAAACCTGGCACTGTCACCGCTGGGGTGTTACAGATAGGTGTAAATTGGGGTTGTTCCATCTGTGGTGTGACAGAAAGGGTGAAATTTGGTCTGTCAGTGCTGTGATGTCTTAAAGGGTGGAAACTGGGGTCTTTCACTGCTGCGATGTCCCAGAGAGGCGTAGATTGGGCTGTCCCACTGCTGTGATGTCCCAGAGAGGGGAAAAGAGGGGCTATCACAGCTGTGGAGCGTGAGAGAAAGTTCCACAGGTGTTCTGACTTGTCTGTTGCCACAGAGGGGATGCAGTTGGGGATGTCATGGCTATGGTATCAGGGAGAGGTTTGAATTGGTTCTGTCTCTGCTGTGATGTCACAGAGAAGGGAATAATGAGTCTGTCACCACTGTGGTGTCCCAGAGAGGTGTAAATTGGACTTGTCACTGACTGCAGTGATGTCACAGAGAGGTGAAACTGGGTCCCTCATTTTTGTGATGTCACAGAGAGGAAGAAACTGAGGCTGCCACCACTTTGGTGTCATAAACAGATGTAAGTTGGGCCTGTCACTGCTCTGATGTCACAAATGGAGGAAAAGTGGATCAGTCAGTGCTGCGGTGTTACAGAGAGGATGAATTTGAGGCTGTGATGACTGTGATGTCCCAGAGAGGGGAATAATGCCTCTGTCACCGCTGTGGTGTCACAGAGAGGCGTAAATTCGAGTTGTCAGTGCAGTGATGTGATAGAGAGGGGAAAATGGGTCCCTGATTGGTGTGATGTCAGAGAGAGGAAAAAACTGAGACTGCCTCTGCACTGGTGTCACAGAGAGGCATCAATTGGGCCTGTGACTTCTGTGGTGTCAGAAAGAGGGGAAAAGTGAGTCTGACACTGCTGTGGTGTCCCAGAGAGGGGAAAAATGGAGTGATCACTGTTGTGCAGTCCCAGAGAAAGTTCCACAGGTGCTATGACTTGTCTATTGCCACAAAGGGGATGGAATTGGGGTTGTTGGGGCTGTGGTGTGACAGAGAGTTTTAAATTGGTTCTGATGTGATGTCCCAGAGAGGGGAATAATGGGTCTTTGAGCGCCGTGGTGTCACAGAGAGGTGTCAATTGGACTTGTCAGTGCAGTGATCTCCCAGAGAGAGGAAAAGTGAGGCTGTCACTGCTGTGGCCTATAGGAGGGGATGAATTCCCACTTGTCTTTGATGTTATGTCACGGAGAGGAGAAACCTGGCACTGTCACCGCTGGGGTGTTACAGATAGGTGTAAATTGGGCTTGTTCCATCTGTGGTGTGACAGAAAGGGTGAAATTTGGTCTGTCAGTGCTGTGATGCCTTAAAGGGTGGAAACTGGGTCTTTCACTGCTGTGATGTCCCAGAGAGGCGTAGATTGGGGTGTCCCAGTGCTGTGATGTCCCAGAGAGGGGAAAAGAGGGGCTATCACAGCTGTGGAGTGTGAGAGAAAGTTCCGCAGGTGTTCTGACTTGTCTGTTGCCACAGAGGGGATGCAGTTGGGGATGTCATGGCTATGGTATCAGGGAGAGATTTGAATTGGTTCTGTCTCTGCTGTGATGTCACAGAGAAGGGAATAATGAGTCTGTCACCACTGTGATGTCCCAGAGAGGTGTAAATTGGAGTTGTCACTGACTGCAGTGATGTCAGAGGGAGGTGAAACTGGGTCCCTCATTTTTGTGATGTCACAGAGAGGAAGAAACTGAGGATGCCACCACTTTGGTGTCATCAACAGATGTAAGTTGGGCCTGTCACTGCTCTGATGTCACAAATGGAGGACAAGTGGATCAGTCAGTGCTGCGGTGTTACAGAGGGGATGAATTTGAGGCTGTGATGACTGTGATGTCCCAGAGAGGGGAATAATGCCTCTGTCACCGCTGTGGTGTCACAGAGAGGCGTAAATTCGAGTTGTCAGTGCAGTGATGTGATAGAGAGGGGAAAATGGGTCCCTGATTGGTGTGATGTCAGAGAGAGGAAAAAACTGAGACTGCCTCTGCACTGGTGTCACAGAGAGGCATCAATTGGGCGTGTCACTTCTGTGGTGTCAGAAAGAGGGGAGAAGTGAGTCTGTCACTGCTGTGGTGTCCCAGAGAGGGGAAAAGTGGAGTGATCACTGTTGTGCATTCCCAGAGAAAGTTCCACAGGTGCTATGACTTGTCTGTTGCCACAAAGGGGATGGAATTGGGGTTGTTGGGGCTGTGGTGTGACAGAGAGTCTTCATTTGGTTCTGTCTCTGATGTGATGTCCCAGAGAGGGGAATAATGGGTCTTTGAGCGCCGTGGTGTCACCGAGAGGTGTCAATTGGACTTGTCAGTGCAGTGATCTCCCAGAGAGAGGAAAACTGAGGCTGTCACTGCTGTGGCCTATAGGAGGGGATGAATTCCCACTTGTCTTTGATGTTATGTCACGGAGAGGAGAAACCTGGCACTGTCACCGCTGGGGTGTTACAGATAGGTGTAAATTGGGGTTGTTCCATCTGTGGTGTGACAGAAAGGGTGAAATTTGGTCTGTCAGTGCTGTGATGTCTTAAAGGGTGGAAACCGGGGTCTTTCACTGCTGCGATGTCCCAGAGAGGCGTAGATTGGGGTGTCCCAGTGCTGTGATGTCCCAGAGAGGGGAAAAGAGGGGCTATCACAGCTGTGGACTCTGAGAGAAAGTTCCACAGGTGTTCTGACTTGTCTGTTGCCACAGAGGGGATGCAGTTGGGGATGTCATGGCTATGGTATCAGGGAGAGATTTGAATTGGTTCTGTCTCTGCTGTGATGTCACAGAGAAGGGAATAATGAGTCTGTCACCACTGTGGTGTCCCAGAGAGGTGTAAATTGGACTTGTCACTGACTGCAGTGATGTCACAGAGGTGAAACTGGGTCCCTCATTTTTGTGATGTCACAGAGAGGAAGAAACTGAGGCTGCCACCACTTTGGTGTCATCAACAGATGTAAGTTGGGCCTGTCACTCCTCTGATGTCAAAAAATGGAGGACAAGTGGATCAGTCAGTGCTGCGGTGTTACAGAGGGGATGAATTTGAGGCTGCAATGACTGTGATGTCCCAGAGAGGGGAATAATGGGTCTTTGAGCGCCGTGGTGTCACAGAGAGGCGTAAATTCGAGTTGTCAGTGCAGTGATGTGATAGAGAGGGGAAAATGGGTCCCTGATTGGTGTGATGTCAGAGAGAGGAAAAAACTGAGACTGCCTCTGCACTGGTGTCACAGAGAGGCATCAATTGGGCCTGTGACTTCTGTGGTGTCAGAAAGAGGGGAGAAATGAGTCTGTCACTGCTGTGATGTCCCAGAGAGGGGAAAAGTGGAGTGATCACTGTTGTGCAGTCCCAGAGAAAGTTCCACAGGTGCTATGACTTGTCTGTTGCCACAAAGGGGATGGAATTGGGGTTGTTGGGGCTGTGGTGTGACAGAGAGTTTTAAATTAGCTCTGATGTGATGTCCCAGAGAGGGGAATAATGGGTCTTTGAGCGCCGTGGTGTCACCGAGAGGTGTCAATTGGACTTGTCAGTGCAGTGATCTCCCAGAGAGAGGAAAACTGAGGCTGTCACTGCTGTGGCCTATAGGAGGGGATGAATTCCCACGTGGCTTTGATGTTATGTCACGGAGAGGAGAAACCTGGCACTGTCACCGCTGGGGTGTGTCAGATAGGTGTAAATTGGGCTTGTTCCATCTGTGGTGTGACAGAAAGGGTGAAATTTGGTCTGTCAGTGCTGTGGTGTCTTAAAGGGTGGAAACTGGGGTCTTTCACTGATGTGATGTCCCAGAGAGGCGTAGATTGGGGTGTCCCAGTGCTGTGATGTCCCAGAGAGGGGAAAAGAGGGGCTATCACAGCTGTGGAGTGTGAGAGAAAGTTCCGCAGGTGTTCTGACTTGTCTGTTGCCACAGAGGGGATGCAGTTGGGGATGTCATGGCTATGGTATCAGGGAGAGGTTTGAATTGGTTCTGTCTCTGCTGTGATGTCACAGAGAAGGGAATAATGAGTCTGTCACCACTGTGGTGTCCCAGAGAGGTGTAAATTGGACTTGTCACTGACTGCAGTGATGTCACAGAGAGGTGAAACTGGGTCCCTCATTTTTGTGATGTCTCAGAGAGGAAGAAACTGAGGCTGCCACCACTTTGGTGTCATCAACAGATGTAAGTTGGGCCTGTCACTGCTCTGATGTCACAAATGGAGGACAAGTGGATCAGTCAGTGCTGCGGTGTTACAGAGGGGATGAATTTGAGGCTGTGATGACTGTGATGTCCCAGAGAGGGGAATAATGCCTCTGTCACCGCTGTGGTGTCACAGAGAGGCGTAAATTCGAGTTGTCAGTGCAGTGATGTGATAGAGAGGGGAAAATGGGTCCCTGATTGGTGTGATGTCAGAGAGAGGAAAAAACTGAGACTGCCTCTGCACTGGTGTCACAGAGAGGCATCAATTGGGCCTGTGACTTCTGTGGTGTCAGAAAGAGGGGAAAAGTGAGTCTGTCACTGCTGTGGTGTCCCAGAGAGGGGAAAAGTGGAGTGATCACTGTTGTGCAGTCCCAGAGAAAGTTCCACAGGTGCTATGACTTGTCTGTTGCCACAAAGGGGATGGAATTGGGGTTGTTGGGGCTGTGGTGTGACAGAGAGTTTTAAATTAGCTCTGATGTGATGTCCCAGAGAGGGGAATAATGGGTCTTTGAGCGCCGTGGTGTCACCGAGAGGTGTCAATTGGACTTGTCAGTGCAGTGATCTCCCAGAGAGAGGAAAACTGAGGCTGTCACTGCTGTGGCCTATAGGAGGGGATGAATTCCCACTTGGCTTTGATGTTATGTCACGGAGAGGAGAAACCTGGCACTGTCACCGCTGGGGTGTGTCAGATAGGTGTAAATTGGGCTTGTTCCATCTGTGGTGTGACAGAAAGGGTGAAATTTGGTCTGTCAGTGCTGTGGTGTCTTAAAGGGTGGAAACTGGGGTCTTTCACTGCTGTGATGTCCCAGAGAGGCGTAGATTGGGGTGTCCCAGTGCTGTGATGTCCCAGAGAGGGGAAAAGAGGGGCTATCACAGCTGTGGAGTGTGAGAGAAAGTTCCGCAGGTGTTCTGACTTGTCTGTTGCCACAGAGGGGATGCAGTTGGGGATGTCATGGCTATGGTATCAGGGAGAGGTTTGAATTGGTTCTGTCTCTGCTGTGATGTCACAGAGAAGGGAATAATGAGTCTGTCACCACTGTGGTGTCCCAGAGAGGTGTAAATTGGACTTGTCACTGACTGCAGTGATGTCACAGAGAGGTGAAACTGGGTCCCTCATTTTTGTGATGTCTCAGAGAGGAAGAAACTGAGGCTGCCACCACTTTGGTGTCATAAACAGATGTAAGTTGGGCCTGTCACTGCTCTGATGTCACAAATGGAGGACAAGTGGATCATTCACTGCTGCGGTGTTACAGAGGGGATGAATTTGAGGCTGTCATGACTGTGATGTCCCAGAGGGGAATAATGCCTCTGTCACCGCTGTGGTGTCACAGAGAGGCGTAAATTCGAGTTGTCAGTGCAGTGATGTGATAGAGAGGGGAAAATGGGTCCCTGATTGGTGTGATGTCAGAGAGAGGAAAAAACTGAGACTGCCTCTGCACTGGTGTCACAGAGAGGCATCAATTGGGCCTGTGACTTCTGTGGTGTCAGAAAGAGGGGAGAAGTGAGTCTGTCACTGCTGTGGTGTCCCAGAGAGGGGAAAAGTGGAGTGATCACTGTTGTGCAGTCCCAGAGAAAGTTCCACAGGTGCTATGACTTGTCTGTTGCCACAAAGGGGATGGAATTGGGGTTGTTGGGGCTGTGGTGTGACAGAGAGTTTTAAACTAGTTCTGATGTGATGTCCCAGAGAGGGGAATAATGGGTCTTTGAGCGCCGTGGTGTCACCGAGAGGTGTCAATTGGACTTGTCAGTGCAGTGATCTCCCAGAGAGAGGAAAACTGAGGCTGTCACTACTGTGGCCTATAGGAGGGGATGAATTCCCACTTGGCTTTGATGTTATGTCACGGAGAGGAGAAACCTGGCACTGTCACCGCTGGGGTGTGTCAGATAGGTGTAAATTGGGCTTGTTCCATCTGTGGTGTGACAGAAAGGGTGAAATTTGGTCTGTCAGTGCTGTGGTGTCTTAAAGGGTGGAAACTGGGGTCTTTCACTGCTGTGATGTCCCAGAGAGGCGTAGATTGGGGTGTCCCAGTGCTGTGATGTCCCAGAGAGGGGAAAAGAGGGGCTATCACAGCTGTGGAGTGTGAGAGAAAGTTCCGCAGGTGTTCTGACTTGTCTGTTGCCACAGAGGGGATGCAGTTGGGGATGTCATGGCTATGGTATCAGGGAGAGGTTTGAATTGGTTCTGTCTCTGCTGTGATGTCACAGAGAAGGGAATAATGAGTCTGTCACCACTGTGGTGTCCCAGAGAGGTGTAAATTGGACTTGTCACTGACTGCAGTGATGTCACAGAGAGGTGAAACTGGGTCCCTCATTTTTGTGATGTCTCAGAGAGGAAGAAACTGAGGCTGCCACCACTTTGGTGTCATAAACAGATGTAAGTTGGGCCTGTCACTGCTCTGATGTCACAAATGGAGGACAAGTGGATCATTCACTGCTGCGGTGTTACAGAGGGGATGAATTTGAGGCTGTCATGACTGTGATGTCCCAGAGGGGAATAATGCCTCTGTCACCGCTGTGGTGTCACAGAGAGGCGTAAATTCGAGTTGTCAGTGCAGTGATGTGATAGAGAGGGGAAAATGGGTCCCTGATTGGTGTGATATCAGAGAGAGGAAAAAACTGAGACTGCCTCTGCACTGGTGTCACAGAGAGGCATCAATTGGGCCTGTGACTTCTGTGGTGTCAGAAAGAGGGGAGAAGTGAGTCTGTCACTGCTGTGGTGTCCCAGAGAGGGGAAAAGTGGAGTGATCACTGTTGTGCAGTCCCAGAGAAAGTTCCACAGGTGCTATGACTTGTCTGTTGCCACAAAGGGGATGGAATTGGGGTTGTTGGGGCTGTGGTGTGACAGAGAGTTTTAAATTAGCTCTGATGTGATGTCCCAGAGAGGGGAATAATGGGTCTTTGAGCGCCGTGGTGTCACAGAGAGGTGTCAATTGGACTTGTCAGTGCAGTGATCTGCCAGAGAGAGGAAAACTGAGGCTGTCACTGCTGTGGCCTATAGGAGGGGATGAATTCCCACGTGGCTTTGATGTTATGTCACGGAGAGGAGAAACCTGGCACTGTCACCGCTGGGATGTGTCAGATAGGTGTAAATTGGGCTTGTTCCATCTGTGGTGTGACAGAAAGGGTGAAATTTGGTCTGTCAGTGCTGTGGTGTCTTAAAGGGTGGAAACTTGGGTCTTTCACTGATGTGATGTCCCAGAGAGGCGTAGATTGGGGTGTCCCAGTGCTGTGATGTCCCAGAGAGGGGAAAAGAGGGGCTATCACAGCTGTGGAGTGTGAGAGAAAGTTCCGCAGGTGTTCTGACTTGTCTGTTGCCACAGAGGGGATGCAGTTGGGGATGTCATGGCTATGGTATCAGGGAGAGGTTTGAATTGGTTCTGTCTCTGCTGTGATGTCACAGAGAAGGGAATAATGAGTCTGTCACCACTGTGGTGTCCCAGAGAGGTGTAAATTGGACTTGTCACTGACTGCAGTGATGTCACAGAGAGGTGAAACTGGGTCCCTCATTTTTGTGATGTCTCAGAGAGGAAGAAACTGAGGCTGCCACCACTTTGGTGTCATCAACAGATGTAAGTTGGGCCTGTCACTGCTCTGATGTCACAAATGGAGGACAAGTGGATCAGTCAGTGCTGCGGTGTTACAGAGGGGATGAATTTGAGGCTGTGATGACTGTGATGTCCCAGAGAGGGGAATAATGCCTCTGTCACCGCTGTGGTGTCACAGAGAGGCGTAAATTCGAGTTGTCAGTGCAGTGATGTGATAGAGAGGGGAAAATGGGTCCCTGATTGGTGTGATGTCAGAGAGAGGAAAAAACTGAGACTGCCTCTGCACTGGTGTCACAGAGAGGCATCAATTGGGCCTGTGACTTCTGTGGTGTCAGAAAGAGGGGAGAAGTGAGTCTGTCACTGCTGTGGTGTCCCAGAGAGGGGAAAAGTGGAGTGATCACTGTTGTGCAGTCCCAGAGAAAGTTCCACAGGTGCTATGACTTGTCTGTTGCCACAAAGGGGATGGAATTGGGGTTGTTGGGGCTGTGGTGTGACAGAGAGTTTTAAATTAGCTCTGATGTGATGTCCCAGAGAGGGGAATAATGGGTCTTTGAGCGCCGTGGTGTCACCGAGAGGTGTCAATTGGACTTGTCAGTGCAGTGATCTCCCAGAGAGAGGAAAACTGAGGCTGTCACTGCTGTGGCCTATAGGAGGGGATGAATTCCCACGTGGCTTTGATGTTATGTCACGGAGAGGAGAAACCTGGCACTGTCACCGCTGGGATGTGTCAGATAGGTGTAAATTGGGCTTGTTCCATCTGTGGTGTGACAGAAAGGGTGAAATTTGGTCTGTCAGTGCTGTGGTGTCTTAAAGGGTGGAAACTGGGGTCTTTCACTGCTGTGATGTCCCAGAGAGGCGTAGATTGGGGTGTCCCAGTGCTGTGATGTCCCAGAGAGGGGAAAAGAGGGGCTATCACAGCTGTGGAGTGTGAGAGAAAGTTCCGCAGGTGTTCTGACTTGTCTGTTGCCACAGAGGGGATGCAGTTGGGGATGTCATGGCTATGGTATCAGGGAGAGGTTTGAATTGGTTCTGTCTCTGCTGTGATGTCACAGAGAAGGGAATAATGAGTCTGTCACCACTGTGGTGTCCCAGAGAGGTGTAAATTGGACTTGTCACTGACTGCAGTGATGTCACAGAGAGGTGAAACTGGGTCCCTCATTTTTGTGATGTCTCAGAGAGGAAGAAACTGAGGCTGCCACCACTTTGGTGTCATAAACAGATGTAAGTTGGGCCTGTCACTGCTCTGATGTCACAAATGGAGGACAAGTGGATCAGTCAGTGCTGCGGTGTTACAGAGGGGATGAATTTGAGGCTGTGATGACTGTGATGTCCCAGAGAGGGGAATAATGCCTCTGTCACCGCTGTGCTGTCACAGAGAGGCGTAAATTCGAGTTGTCAGTGCAGTGATGTGATAGAGAGGGGAAAATGGGTCCCTGATTGGTGTGATGTCAGAGAGAGGAAAAAACTGAGACTGCCTCTGCACTGGTGTCACAGAGAGGCATCAATTGGGCCTGTGACTTCTGTGGTGTCAGAAAGAGGGGAAAAGTGAGTCTGTCACTGCTGTGGTGTCCCAGAGAGGGGAAAAGTGGAGTGATCACTGTTGTGCAGTCCCAGAGAAAGTTCCACAGGTGCTATGACTTGTCTGTTGCCACAAAGGGGATGGAATTGGGGTTGTTGGGGCTGTGGTGTGACAGAGAGTTTTAAATTAGCTCTGATGTGATGTCCCAGAGAGGGGAATAATGGGTCTTTGAGCGCCGTGGTGTCACAGAGAGGTGTCAATTGGACTTGTCAGTGCAGTGATCTCCCAGAGAGAGGAAAACTGAGGCTGTCACTGCTGTGGCCTATAGGAGGGGATGAATTCCCACTTGGCTTTGATGTTATGTCACGGAGAGGAGAAACCTGGCACTGTCACCGCTGGGGTGTGTCAGATAGGTGTAAATTGGGCTTGTTCCATCTGTGGTGTGACAGAATGGGTGAAATTTGGTCTGTCAGTGCTGTGATGTCTTAAAGGGTGGAAACTGGGTCTTTCACTGCTGCGATGTCCCAGAGAGGCGTAGATTGGGGTGTCCCAGTGCTGTGATGTCCCAGAGAGGGGAAAAGAGGGGCTATAACAGCTGTGGAGTGTGAGAGAAAGTTCCGCAGGTGTTCTGACTTGTCTGTTGCCACAGAGGGGATGCAGTTGGGGATGTCATGGCTATGGTATCAGGGAGAGGTTTGAATTGGTTCTGTCTCTGCTGTGATGTCACAGAGAAGGGAATAATGAGTCTGTCACCACTGTGGTGTCCCAGAGAGGTGTAAATTGGACTTGTCACTGACTGCAGTGATGTCACAGAGAGGTGAAACTGGGTCCCTCATTTTTGTGATGTCACAGAGAGGAAGAAACTGAGGCTGCCACCACTTTGGTGTCATCAACAGATGTAAGTTGGGCCTGTCACTGCTCTGATGTCACAAATGGAGGACAAGTGGATCAGTCAGTGCTGCGGTGTTACAAAGGGGATGAATTTGAGGCTGCAATGACTGTGATGTCCCAGAGAGGGGAATAATGCCTCTGTCACCGCTGTGGTGTCACAGAGAGGCGTAAATTCGAGTTGTCAGTGCAGTGATGTGATAGAGAGGGGAAAATGGGTCCCTGATTGGTGTGATATCAGAGAGAGGAAAAAACTGAGACTGCCTCTGCACTGGTGTCACAGAGAGGCATCAATTGGGCCTGTGACTTCTGTGGTGTCAGAAAGAGGGGGAAAGTGAGTCTGTCACTGCTGTGGTGTCCCAGAGAGGGGAAAAGTGGAGTGATCACTGTTGTGCATTCCCAGAGAAAGTTCCACAGGTGCTATGACTTGTCTGTTGCCACAAAGGGGATGGAATTGGGGTTGTTGGGGCTGTGGTGTGACAGAGAGTTTTAAACTAGTTCTGATGTGATGTCCCAGAGAGGGGAATAATGGGTCTTTGAGCGCCGTGGTGTCACCGAGAGGTGTCAATTGGACTTGTCAGTGCAGTGATCTCCCAGAGAGAGGAAAACTGAGGCTGTCACTGCTGTGGCCTATAGGAGGGGATGAATTCCCACTTGGCTTTGATGTTATGTCACGGAGAGGAGAAACCTGGCACTGTCACCGCTGGGGTGTTACAGATAGGTGTAAATTGGGCTTGTTCCATCTGTGGTGTGACAGAAAGGGTGAAATTTGGTCTGTCAGTGCTGTGATGTCTTAAAGGGTGGAAACCGGGGTCTTTCACTGCTGTGATGCCCCAGAGAGGCATAGATTGGGGTGTCCCACTGCTGTGATGTCCCAGAGAGGGGAAAAGAGGGGCTATAACAGCTGTGGAGTGTGAGAGAAAGTTCCGCAGGTGTTCTGACTTGTCTGTTGCCACAGAGGGGATGCAGTTGGGGATGTCATGGCTATGGTATCAGGGAGAGGTTTGAATTGGTTCTGTCTCTGCTGTGATGTCACAGAGAAGGGAATAATGAGTCTGTCACCACTGTGGTGTCACAGAGAGGTGTAAATTGGACTTGTCACTGACTGCAGTGATGTCACAGAGAGGTGAAACTGGGTCCCTCATTTTTGTGATGTCACAGAGAGGAAGAAACTGAGGCTGCCACCACTTTGGTGTCATCAACAGATGTAAGTTGGGCCTGTCACTGCTCTGATGTCACAAATGGAGGAAAAGTGGATCAGTCAGTGCTGTGGTGTTACAGAGGGGATGAATTTGAGGCTGTGATGACTGTGATGTCCCAGAGAGGGGAATAATGCCTCTGTCACCACTGTGCTGTCACAGAGAGGCGTAAATTCGAGTTGTCAGTGCAGTGATGTGATAGAGAGGGGAAAATGGTCCCTGATTGGTGTGATGTCAGAGAGAGGAAAAAACTGAGACTGCCTCTGCACTGGTGTCACAGAGAGGCATCAATTGGGCCTGTCACTTCTGTGGTGTCAGAAAGAGGGGAGAAGTGAGTCTGTCACTGCTGTGGTGTCCCAGAGAGGGGAAAAGTGGTGTGATCACTGTTGTGCAGTCCCAGACAAAGTTCCACAGGTGCTATGACTTGTCTGTTGCCACAAAGGGGATGGAATTGGGGTTGTTGGGGCTGTGGTGTGACAGAGAGTCTTCATTTGGTTCTGTCTCTGATGTGATGTCCCAGAGAGGGGAATAATGGGTCTTTGAGCGCCGTGGTGTCACAGAGAGGTGTCAATTGGACTTGTCAGTGCAGTGATCTCCCAGAGAGAGGAAAACTGAGGCTGTCACTGCTGTGGCCTATAGGAGGGGATGAATTCCCACTTGTCTTTGATGTTATGTCACGGAGAGGAGAAACCTGGCACTGTCACCGCTGGGGTGTTACAGATAGGTGTAAATTGGGCTTGTTCCATCTGTGGTGTGACAGAAAGGGTGAAATTTGGTCTGTCAGTGCTGTGATGCCTTAAAGGGTGGAAACTGGGTCTTTCACTGCTGTGATGTCCCAGAGAGGCGTAGATTGGGCTGTCCCACTGCTGTGATGTCCCAGAGAGGGGAAAAGAGGGGCTATCACAGCTGTGGAGTGTGAGAGAAAGTTCCGCAGGTGTTCTGACTTGTCTGTTGCCACAGAGGGGATGCAGTTGGGGATGTCATGGCTATGGTATCAGGGAGAGATTTGAATTGGTTCTGTCTCTGCTGTGATGTCACAGAGAAGGGAATAATGAGTCTGTCACCACTGTGATGTCCCAGAGAGGTGTAAATTGGAGTTGTCACTGACTGCAGTGATGTCAGAGGGAGGTGAAACTGGGTCCCTCATTTTTGTGATGTCACAGAGAGGAAGAAACTGAGGATGCCACCACTTTGGTGTCATCAACAGATGTAAGTTGGGCCTGTCACTGCTCTGATGTCACAAATGGAGGACAAGTGGATCAGTCAGTGCTGCGGTGTTACAGAGGGGATGAATTTGAGGCTGTGATGACTGTGATGTCCCAGAGAGGGGAATAATGCCTCTGTCACCGCTGTGGTGTCACAGAGAGGCGTAAATTCGAGTTGTCAGTGCAGTGATGTGATAGAGAGGGGAAAATGGGTCCCTGATTGGTGTGATGTCAGAGAGAGGAAAAAACTGAGACTGCCTCTGCACTGGTGTCACAGAGAGGCATCAATTGGGTGTGTCACTTCTGTGGTGTCAGAAAGAGGGGAGAAGTGAGTCTGTCACTGCTGTGGTGTCCCAGAGAGGGGAAAAGTGGAGTGATCACTGTTGTGCATTCCCAGAGAAAGTTCCACAGGTGCTATGACTTGTCTGTTGCCACAAAGGGGATGGAATTGGGGTTGTTGGGGCTGTGGTGTGACAGAGAGTCTTCATTTGGTTCTGTCTCTGATGTGATGTCCCAGAGAGGGGAATAATGGGTCTTTGAGCGCCGTGGTGTCACCGAGAGGTGTCAATTGGACTTGTCAGTGCAGTGATCTCCCAGAGAGAGGAAAACTGAGGCTGTCACTGCTGTGGCCTATAGGAGGGGATGAATTCCCACTTGTCTTTGATGTTATGTCACGGAGAGGAGAAACCTGGCACTGTCACCGCTGGGGTGTTACAGATAGGTGTAAATTGGGGTTGTTCCATCTGTGGTGTGACAGAAAGGGTGAAATTTGGTCTGTCAGTGCTGTGATGTCTTAAAGGGTGGAAACCGGGGTCTTTCACTGCTGCGATGTCCCAGAGAGGCGTAGATTGGGGTGTCCCAGTGCTGTGATGTCCCAGAGAGGGGAAAAGAGGGGCTATCACAGCTGTGGACTCTGAGAGAAAGTTCCACAGGTGTTCTGACTTGTCTGTTGCCACAGAGGGGATGCAGTTGGGGATGTCATGGCTATGGTATCAGGGAGAGATTTGAATTGGTTCTGTCTCTGCTGTGATGTCACAGAGAAGGGAATAATGAGTCTGTCACCACTGTGGTGTCCCAGAGAGGTGTAAATTGGACTTGTCACTGACTGCAGTGATGTCACAGAGAGGTGAAACTGGGTCCCTCATTTTTGTGATGTCACAGAGAGGAAGAAACTGAGGCTGCCACCACTTTGGTGTCATCAACAGATGTAAGTTGGGCCTGTGACTGCTCTGATGTCACAAACGGAGGAAAAGTGGATCAGTCAGTGCTGCGGTGTTACAGAGGGGATGAATTTGAGGCTGTCATGACTGTGATGTCCCAGAGAGGGGAATAATGGGTCTTTGAGCGCCGCGGTATCACTGAGAGGTGTCAATTGGACTTGTCAGTGCAGTGATCTCCCAGAGAGAGGAAAACTGAGGCTGTCACTGCTGTGGCCTATAGGAGGGGATGAATTCCCACTTGGCTTTGATGTTATGTCACGGAGAGGAGAAACCTGGCACTGTCACCACTGGGGTGATACAGATAGGTGTAAATTGGGGTTGTTCCATCTGTGGTGTGACAGAAAGGGTGAAATTTGGTCTGTCAGTGCTGTGATGTCTTAAAGGGTGGAAACTGGGTCTTTCACTGCTGCGATGTCCCAGAGAGGCGTAGATTGGGGTGTCCCAGTGCTGTGATGTCCCAGAGAGGGGAAAAGAGGGGCTATCACAGCTGTGGAGTGTGAGAGAAAGTTCCACAGGTGTTCTGACTTGTCTGTTGCCACAGAGGGGATGCAGTTGGGGATGTCATGGCTATGGTATCAGGGAGAGGTTTGAATTGGTTCTGTCTCTGCTGTGATGTCACAGAGAAGGGAATAATGAGTCTGTCACTGCTGTGGTGTCCCAGAGAGAGGAAAAGTGGAGTGATCACTGTTGTGCAGTCCCAGAGAAAGTTCCACAGGTGCTATGACTTGTCTGTTGCCACAAAGGGGATGGAATTGGGGTTGTTGGGGCTGTGGTGTGACAGAGAGTCTTCATTTGGTTCTGTCTCTGATGTGATGTCCCAGAGAGGGGAATAATGGGTCTTTGAGCGCCGTGGTGTCACAGAGAGGTGTCAATTGGATTTGTCAGTGCAGTGATCTCCCAGAGAGAGGAAAAGTGAGGCTTTCACTGCTGTGGCCTATAGGAGGGGATGAATTTCCTCTTGTCTTTGATGTTATGTCATGGAGAGAAGAAACCTGGCACTGTCACTGCTGGGGTGTGTCAGATAGGTGTAAATTGGGCTTGTTCCATCTGTGGTGTGACAGAAAGTGTGAAATTTGGTCTGTCAGTGCTGTGATGTCTTAAGGGGTGGAAACTGGGGTCTTTCACTGCTGTGATGTCCCAGAGAGGCGTAGATTGGGGTGTCCCACTGCTGTGATGTCCCAGAGAGGGGAAAAGAGGGGCTATAACAGCTGTGGAGTCTGAGAGAAAGTTCCACAGGTGTTCTGACTTGTCTGTTGCCACAGAGGGGATGCAGTTGGGGATGTCATGGCTATGGTATCAGGGAGAGGTTTGAATTGGTTCTGTCTCTGCTGTGATGTCACAGAGAAGGGAATAATGAGTCTGTCACCACTGTGGTGTCCCAGAGAGGTGTAAATTGGACTTGTCACTGACTGCAGTGATGTCAGAGAGAGGTGAAACTGGGTCCCTCATTTTTGTGATGTCACAGAGAGGAAGAAACTGAGGCTGCCACCACTTTGGTGTCATCAACAGATGTAAGTTGGGCCTGTCACTGCTCTGATGTCAAAAAATGGAGGAAAAGTGGATCAGTCAGTGCTGCGGTGTTACAGAGGGGATGAATTTGAGGCTGTGATGACTGTGATGTCCCAGAGAGGGGAATAATGCCTCTGTCACCGCTGTGGTGTCACAGAGAGGCGTAAATTCGAGTTGTCAGTGCAGTGATGTGATAGAGAGGGGAAAATGGGTCCCTGATTGGTGTGATGTCAGAGAGAGGAAAAAACTGAGACTGCCTCTGCACTGGTGTCACAGAGAGGCATCAATTGGGCCTGTGACTTCTGTGGTGTCAGAAAGAGGGGAGAAGTGAGTCTGTCACTGCTGTGGTGTCCCAGAGAGGGGAAAAGTGGAGTGATCACTGTTGTGCAGTCCCAGAGAAAGTTCCACAGGTGCTATGACTTGTCTGTTGCCACAAAGGGGATGGAATTGGGGTTGTTGGGGCTGTGGTGTGACAGAGAGTTTTAAATTAGTTCTGATGTGATGTCCCAGAGAGGGGAATAATGGGTCTTTGAGCGCCGTGGTGTCACCGAGAGGTGTCAATTGGACTTGTCAGTGCAGTGATCTCCCAGAGAGAGGAAAAGTGAGGCTGTCACTGCTGTGGCCTATAGGAGGGGATGAATTCCCACTTGTCTTTGATGTTATGTCACGGAGAGGAGAAACCTGGCACTGTCACCGCTGGGGTGTTACAGATAGGTGTAAATTGGGCTTGTTCCATCTGTGGTGTGACAGAAAGGGTGAAATTTGGTCTGTCAGTGCTGTGATGTCTTAAAGGGTGGAAACCGGGGTCTTTCACTGCTGTGATGCCCCAGAGAGGCATAGATTGGGGTGTCCCACTGCTGTGATGTCCCAGAGAGGGGAAAAGAGGGGCTATAACAGCTGTGGAGTGTGAGAGAAAGTTCCACAGGTGTTCTGACTTGTCTGTTGCCACAGAGGGGATGCAGTTGGGGATGTCATGGCTATGGTATCAGGGAGAGGTTTGAATTGGTTCTGTCTCTGCTGTGATGTCACAGAGAAGGGAATAATGAGTCTGTCACTGCTGTGGTGTCCCAGAGAGAGGAAAAGTGGAGTGATCACAGTTGTGCAGTCCCAGAGAAAGTTCCACAGGTGCTATGACTTGTCTGTTGCCACAAAGGGGATGGAATTGGGGTTGTTGGGGCTGTGGTGTGACAGAGAGTCTTCATTTGGTTCTGTCTCTGATGTGATGTCCCAGAGAAGGGAATAATGGGTCTTTGAGCGCCGTGGTGTCACAGAGAGGTGTCAATTGGATTTGTCAGTGCAGTGATCTCCCAGAGAGAGGAAAAGTGAGGCTGTCACTGCTGTGGCCTATAGGAGGGGATGAATTCCCACTTGGCTTTGATGTTATGTCACGGAGAGGAGAAACCTGGCACTGTCACCGCTGGGGTGTTACAGATAGGTGTAAATTGGGGTTGTTCCATCTGTGGTGTGACAGAAAGGGTGAAATTTGGTCTGTCAGTGCTGTGATGTCTTAAAGGGTGGAAACTTGGGTCTTTCACTGCTGCGATGTCCCAGAGAGGCGTAGATTGGGGTGTCCCAGTGCTGTGATGTCCCAGAGAGGGGAAAAGAGGGGCTATCACAGCTGTGGACTCTGAGAGAAAGTTCCACAGGTGTTCTGACTTGTCTGTTGCCACAGAGGGGATGCAGTTGGGGATGTCATGGCTATGGTATCAGGGAGAGATTTGAATTGGTTCTGTCTCTGCTGTGATGTCACAGAGAAGGGAATAATGAGTCTGTCACCACTGTGGTGTCCCAGAGAGGTGTAAATTGGAGTTGTCACTGACTGCAGTGATGTCAGAGAGAGGTGAAACTGGGTCCCTCATTTTTGTGATGTCACAGAGAGGAAGAAACTGAGGATGCCACCACTTTGGTGTCATCAACACATGTAAGTTGGGCCTGTCACTGCTCTGATGTCACAAATGGAGGACAAGTGGATCAGTCAGTGCTGCGGTGTTACAGAGGGGATGAATTTGAGGCTGTGATGACTGTGATGTCCCAGAGAGGGGAATAATGCCTCTGTCACCGCTGTGGTGTCACAGAGAGGCGTAAATTCGAGTTGTCAGTGCAGTGATGTGATAGAGAGGGGAAAATGGGTCCCTGATTGGTGTGATGTCAGAGAGAGGAAAAAACTGAGACTGCCTCTGCACTGGTGTCACAGAGAGGCATCAATTGGGCCTGTCACTTCTGTGGTGTCAGAAAGAGGGGAGAAGTGAGTCTGTCACTGCTGTGGTGTCCCAGAGAGGGGAAAAGTGGAGTGATCACTGTTGTGCATTCCCAGAGAAAGTTCCACAGGTGCTATGACTTGTCTGTTGCCACAAAGGGGATGGAATTGGGGTTATTGGGGCTGTGGTGTGACAGAGAGTCTTCATTTGGTTCTGTCTCTGATGTGATGTCCCAGAGAGGGGAATAATGGGTCTTTGAGCGCCGTGGTGTCACCGAGAGGTGTCAATTGGACTTGTCAGTGCAGTGATCTCCCAGAGAGAGGAAAAGTGAGGCTGTCACTGCTGTGGCCTATAGGAGGGGATGAATTCCCACTTGTCTTTGATGTTATGTCACGGAGAGGAGAAACCTGGCACTGTCACCGCTGGGGTGTTACAGATAGGTGTAAATTGGGGTTGTTCCATCTGTGGTGTGACAGAAAGGGTGAAATTTGGTCTGTCAGTGCTGTGATGTCTTAAAGGGTGGAAACCGGGGTCTTTCACTGCTGCGATGTCCCAGAGAGGCGTAGATTGGGGTGTCCCAGTGCTGTGATGTCCCAGAGAGGGGAAAAGAGGGGCTATCACAGCTGTGGACTCTGAGAGAAAGTTCCACAGGTGTTCTGACTTGTCTGTTGCCACAGAGGGGATGCAGTTGGGGATGTCATGGCTATGGTATCAGGGAGAGATTTGAATTGGTTCTGTCTCTGCTGTGATGTCACAGAGAAGGGAATAATGAGTCTGTCACCACTGTGGTGTCCCAGAGAGGTGTAAATTGGACTTGTCACTGACTGCAGTGATGTCAGAGAGAGGTGAAACTGGGTCCCTCATTTTTGTGATGTCACAGAGAGGAAGAAACTGAGGCTGCCACCACTTTGGTGTCATCAACAGATGTAAGTTGGGCCTGTCACTGCTCTGATGTCACAAATGGAGGACAAGTGGATCAGTCAGTGCTGCGGTGTTACAGAGGGGATGAATTTGAGGCTGTGATGACTGTGATGTCCCAGAGAGGGGAATAATGCCTCTGTCACCGCTGTGGTGTCACAGAGAGGCGTAAATTCGAGTTGTCAGTGCAGTGATGTGATAGAGAGGGGAAAATGGGTCCCTGATTGGTGTGATGTCAGAGAGAGGAAAAAACTGAGACTGCCTCTGCACTGGTGTCACAGAGAGGCATCAATTGGGCCTGTCACTTCTGTGGTGTCAGAAAGAGGGGAAAATTGAGTCTGTCACTGCTGTGGTGTCCCAGAGAGGGGAAAAGTGGAGTGATCACTGTTGTGCAGTCCCAGAGAAAGTTCCACAGGTGCTATGACTTGTCTGTTGCCACAAAGGGGATGGAATTGGGGTTGTTGGGGCTGTGGTGTGACAGAGAGTCTTCATTTGGTTCTGTCTCTGATGTGATGTCCCAGAGAGAGGAATAATGGGTCTTTGAGCGCCCTGGTGTCACCGAGAGGTGTCAATTGGACTTGTCAGTGCAGTGATCTCCCAGAGAGAGGAAAAGTGAGGCTGTCACTGCTGTGGCCTATAGGAGGGGATGAATTCCCACTTGTCTTTGATGTTATGTCACGGAGAGGAGAAACCTGGCACTGTCACCGCTGGGGTGTTACAGATAGGTGTAAATTGGGGTTGTTCCATCTGTGGTGTGACAGAAAGGGTGAAATTTGGTCTGTCAGTGCTGTGATGTCTTAAAGGGTGGAAACCGGGGTCTTTCACTGCTGCGATGTCCCAGAGAGGCGTAGATTGGGGTGTCCCAGTGCTGTGATGTCCCAGAGAGGGGAAAAGAGGGGCTATCACAGCTGTGGACTCTGAGAGAAAGTTCCACAGGTGTTCTGACTTGTCTGTTGCCACAGAGGGGATGCAGTTGGGGATGTCATGGCTATGGTATCAGGGAGAGATTTGAATTGGTTCTGTCTCTGCTGTGATGTCACAGAGAAGGGAATAATGAGTCTGTCACCACTGTGGTGTCCCAGAGAGGTGTAAATTGGACTTGTCACTGACTGCAGTGATGTCACAGAGAGGTGAAACTGGGTCCCTCATTTTTGTGATGTCACAGAGAGGAAGAAACTGAGGCTGCCACCACTTTGGTGTCATCAACAGATGTAAGTTGGGCCTGTCACTGCTCTGATGTCACAAATGGAGGACAAGTGGATCAGTCAGTGCTGCGGTGTTACAGAGGGGATGAATTTGAGGCTGTCATGACTGTGATGTCCCAGAGAGGGGAATAATGGGTCTTTGAGCGCCGCGGTATCACTGAGAGGTGTCAATTGGACTTGTCAGTGCAGTGATCTCCCAGAGAGAGGAAAACTGAGGCTGTCACTGCTGTGGCCTATAGGAGGGGATGAATTCCCACTTGGCTTTGATGTTATGTCACGGAGAGGAGAAACCTGGCACTGTCACCACTGGGGTGATACAGATAGGTGTAAATTGGGGTTGTTCCATCTGTGGTGTGACAGAAAGGGTGAAATTTGGTCTGTCAGTGCTGTGATGTCTTAAAGGGTGGAAACTGGGTCTTTCACTGCTGCGATGTCCCAGAGAGGCGTAGATTGGGGTGTCCCAGTGCTGTGATGTCCCAGAGAGGGGAAAAGAGGGGCTATCACAGCTGTGGAGTGTGAGAGAAAGTTCCACAGGTGTTCTGACTTGTCTGTTGCCACAGAGGGGATGCAGTTGGGGATGTCATGCCTATGGTATCAGGGAGAGGTTTGAATTGGTTCTGTCTCTGCTGTGATGTCACAGAGAAGGGAATAATGAGTCTGTCACTGCTGTGGTGTCCCAGAGAGAGGAAAAGTGGAGTGATCACTGTTGTGCAGTCCCAGAGAAAGTTCCACAGGTGCTATGACTTGTCTGTTGCCACAAAGGGGATGGAATTGGGGTTGTTGGGGCTGTGGTGTGACAGAGAGTCTTCATTTGGTTCTGTCTCTGATGTGATGTCCCAGAGAGGGGAATAATGGGTCTTTGAGCGCCGTGGTGTCACAGAGAGGTGTCAATTGGATTTGTCAGTGCAGTGATCTCCCAGAGAGAGGAAAAGTGAGGCTTTCACTGCTGTGGCCTATAGGAGGGGATGAATTTCCTCTTGTCTTTGATGTTATGTCATGGAGAGAAGAAACCTGGCACTGTCACTGCTGGGGTGTGTCAGATAGGTGTAAATTGGGCTTGTTCCATCTGTGGTGTGACAGAAAGTGTGAAATTTGGTCTGTCAGTGCTGTGATGTCTTAAGGGGTGGAAACTGGGGTCTTTCACTGCTGTGATGTCCCAGAGAGGCGTAGATTGGGGTGTCCCACTGCTGTGATGTCCCAGAGAGGGGAAAAGAGGGGCTATAACAGCTGTGGAGTCTGAGAGAAAGTTCCACAGGTGTTCTGACTTGTCTGTTGCCACAGAGGGGATGCAGTTGGGGATGTCATGGCTATGGTATCAGGGAGAGGTTTGAATTGGTTCTGTCTCTGCTGTGATGTCACAGAGAAGGGAATAATGAGTCTGTCACCACTGTGGTGTCCCAGAGAGGTGTAAATTGGACTTGTCACTGACTGCAGTGATGTCACAGAGAGGTGAAACTGGGTCCCTCATTTTTGTGATGTCACAGAGAGGAAGAAACTGAGGCTGCCACCACTTTGGTGTCATCAACAGATGTAAGTTGGGCCTGTCACTGCTCTGATGTCAAAAAATGGAGGAAAAGTGGATCAGTCAGTGCTGCGGTGTTACAGAGGGGATGAATTTGAGGCTGTGATGACTGTGATGTCCCAGAGAGGGGAATAATGCCTCTGTCACCGCTGTGGTGTCACAGAGAGGCGTAAATTCGAGTTGTCAGTGCAGTGATGTGATAGAGAGGGGAAAATGGGTCCCTGATTGGTGTGATGTCAGAGAGAGGAAAAAACTGAGACTGCCTCTGCACTGGTGTCACAGAGAGGCATCAATTGGGCCTGTGACTTCTGTGGTGTCAGAAAGAGGGGAGAAGTGAGTCTGTCACTGCTGTGGTGTCCCAGAGAGGGGAAAAGTGGAGTGATCACTGTTGTGCAGTCCCAGAGAAAGTTCCACAGGTGCTATGACTTGTCTGTTGCAACAAAGGGGATGGAATTGGGGGTGTTGGGGCTGTGGTGTGACAGAGAGTTTTAAATTAGTTCTGATGTGATGTCCCAGAGAGGGGAATAATGGGTCTTTGAGCGCCGTGGTGTCACCGAGAGGTGTCAATTGGACTTGTCAGTGCAGTGATCTCCCAGAGAGAGGAAAAGTGAGGCTGTCACTGCTGTGGCCTATAGGAGGGGATGAATTCCCACTTGTCTTTGATGTTATGTCACGGAGAGGAGAAACCTGGCACTGTCACCGCTGGGGTGTTACAGATAGGTGTAAATTGGGCTTGTTCCATCTGTGGTGTGACAGAAAGGGTGAAATTTGGTCTGTCAGTGCTGTGATGTCTTAAAGGGTGGAAACCGGGGTCTTTCACTGCTGTGATGCCCCAGAGAGGCATAGATTGGGGTGTCCCACTGCTGTGATGTCCCAGAGAGGGGAAAAGAGGGGCTATAACAGCTGTGGAGTGTGAG
The DNA here is from genome assembly GCF_030490865.1 of Poecile atricapillus. Classification (NCBI taxonomy): domain Eukaryota; kingdom Metazoa; phylum Chordata; class Aves; order Passeriformes; family Paridae; genus Poecile; species Poecile atricapillus. The sequence goes on from NC_081266.1 coordinate 11,640,534, forward strand.
AGAAAGTTCCACAGGTGTTCTGACTTGTCTGTTGCCACAGAGGGGATGCAGTTGGGGATGTCATGGCTATGGTATCAGGGAGAGGTTTGAATTGGTTCTGTCTCTGCTGTGATGTCACAGAGAAGGGAATAATGAGTCTGTCACTGCTGTGGTGTCCCAGAGAGAGGAAAAGTGGAGTGATCACAGTTGTGCAGTCCCAGAGAAAGTTCCACAGGTGCTATGACTTGTCTGTTGCCACAAAGGGGATGGAATTGGGGTTGTTGGGGCTGTGGTGTGACAGAGAGTCTTCATTTGGTTCTGTCTCTGATGTGATGTCCCAGAGAAGAGAATAATGGGTCTTTGAGCGCCGTGGTGTCACAGAGAGGTGTCAATTGGATTTGTCAGTGCAGTGATCTCCCAGAGAGAGGAAAAGTGAGGCTGTCACTGCTGTGGCCTATAGGAGGGGATGAATTTCCTCTTGTCTTTGATGTTATGTCATGGAGAGAAGAAACCTGGCACTGTCACTGCTGGGGTGTGTCAGATAGGTGTAAATTGGGGTTGTTCCATCTGTGGTGTGACAGAAAGGGTGAAATTTGGTCTGTCAGTGCTGTGATGTCTTAAAGGGTGGAAACTGGGGTCTTTCACTGCTGTGATGTCCCAGAGAGGCGTAGATTGGGGTGTCCCACTGCTGTGATGTCCCAGAGAGGGGAAAAGAGGGGCTATAACAGCTGTGGAGTCTGAGAGAAAGTTCCACAGGTGTTCTGACTTGTCTGTTGCCACAGAGGGGATGCAGTTGGGGATGTCATGGCTATGGTATCAGGGAGAGGTTTGAATTGGTTCTGTCTCTGCTGTGATGTCACAGAGAAGGGAATAATGAGTCTGTCACCACTGTGGTGTCCCAGAGAGGTGTAAATTGGACTTGTCACTGACTGCAGTGATGTCACAGAGAGGTGAAACTGGGTCCCTCATTTTTGTGATGTCACAGAGAGGAAGAAACTTAGGCTGCCACCACTTTGGTGTCATCAACAGATGTAAGTTGGGCCTGTGACTGCTCTGATGTCACAAACGGAGGAAAAGTGGATCAGTCAGTGCTGCGGTGTTACAGAGGGGATGAATTTGAGGCTGTGATGACTGTGATGTCCCAGAGAGGGGAATAATGCCTCTGTCACCGCTGTGGTGTCACAGAGAGGCGTAAATTCGAGTTGTCAGTGCAGTGATGTGATAGAGAGGGGAAAATGGGTCCCTGATTGGTGTGATGTCAGAGAGAGGAAAAAACTGAGACTGCCTCTGCACTGGTGTCACAGAGAGGCATCAATTGGGCCTGTCACTTCTGTGGTGTCAGAAAGAGGGGAGAAGTGAGTCTGTCACTGCTGTGGTGTCCCAGAGAGGGGAAAAGTGGAGTGATCACTGTTGTGCAGTCCCAGAGAAAGTTCCACAGGTGCTATGACTTGTCTGTTGCAACAAAGGGGATGGAATTGGGGTTGTTGGGGCTGTGGTGTGACAGAGAGTTTTAAATTAGTTCTGATGTGATGTCCCAGAGAGGGGAATAATGGGTCTTTGAGCGCCGTGGTGTCACCGAGAGGTGTCAATTGGACTTGTCAGTGCAGTGATCTCCCAGAGAGAGGAAAAGTGAGGCTGTCACTGCTGTGGCCTATAGGAGGGGATGAATTCCCACTTGGCTTTGATGTTATGTCACGGAGAGGAGAAACCTGGCACTGTCACCGCTGGGGTGTTACAGATAGGTGTAAATTGGGCTTGTTCCATCTGTGGTGTGACAGAAAGGGTGAAATTTGGTCTGTCAGTGCTGTGATGTCTTAAAGGGTGGAAACTTGGGTCTTTCACTGCTGCGATGTCCCAGAGAGGCGTAGATTGGGGTGTCCCAGTGCTGTGATGTCCCAGAGAGGGGAAAAGAGGGGCTATCACAGCTGTGGACTCTGAGAGAAAGTTCCACAGGTGTTCTGACTTGTCTGTTGCCACAGAGGGGATGCAGTTGGGGATGTCATGGCTATGGTATCAGGGAGAGATTTGAATTGGTTCTGTCTCTGCTGTGATGTCACAGAGAAGGGAATAATGAGTCTGTCACCACTGTGGTGTCCCAGAGAGGTGTAAATTGGACTTGTCACTGACTGCAGTGATGTCAGAGAGAGGTGAAACTGGGTCCCTCATTTTTGTGATGTCACAGAGAGGAAGAAACTGAGGCTGCCACCACTTTGGTGTCATCAACAGATGTAAGTTGGGCCTGTCACTGCTCTGATGTCACAAATGGAGGACAAGTGGATCAGTCAGTGCTGCGGTGTTACAGAGGGGATGAATTTGAGGCTGTGATGACTGTGATGTCCCAGAGAGGGGAATAATGCCTCTGTCACCGCTGTGGTGTCACAGAGAGGCGTAAATTCGAGTTGTCAGTGCAGTGATGTGATAGAGAGGGGAAAATGGGTCCCTGATTGGTGTGATGTCAGAGAGAGGAAAAAACTGAGACTGCCTCTGCACTGGTGTCACAGAGAGGCATCAATTGGGCCTGTGACTTCTGTGGTGTCAGAAAGAGGGGAAAATTGAGTCTGTCACTGCTGTGGTGTCCCAGAGAGGGGAAAAGTGGAGTGATCACTGTTGTGCAGTCCCAGAGAAAGTTCCACAGGTGCTATGACTTGTCTGTTGCCACAAAGGGGATGGAATTGGGGTTGTTGGGGCTGTGGTGTGACAGAGAGTCTTCATTTGGTTCTGTCTCTGATGTGATGTCCCAGAGAGAGGAATAATGGGTCTTTGAGCGCCCTGGTGTCACCGAGAGGTGTCAATTGGACTTGTCAGTGCAGTGATCTCCCAGAGAGAGGAAAACTGAGGCTGTCACTGCTGTGGCCTATAGGAGGGGATGAATTCCCACTTGTCTTTGATGTTATGTCACGGAGAGGAGAAACCTGGCACTGTCACCGCTGGGGTGTTACAGATAGGTGTAAATTGGGCTTGTTCCATCTGTGGTGTGACAGAAAGGGTGAAATTTGGTCTGTCAGTGCTGTGATGCCTTAAAGGGTGGAAACTGGGTCTTTCACTGCTGTGATGTCCCAGAGAGGGGAAAAGAGGGGCTATCACAGCTGTGGAGTCTGAAAGAAAGTTACACAGGTGTTTTGACTTGTCTGTTGCCACAGAGGGGATGCAGTTGGGGATGTCATGGCTATGGTATCAGGGAGAGGTTTGAATTGGTTCTGTCTCTGCTGTGATGTCACAGAGAAGGGAATAATGAGTCTGTCACCACTGTGGTGTCCCAGAGAGGTGTAAATTGGACTTGTCACTGACTGCAGTGATGTCACAGAGAGGTGAAACTGGGTCCCTCATTTTTGTGATGTCACAGAGAGGAAGAAACTGAGGATGCCACCACTTTGGTGTCATCAACACATGTAAGTTGGGCCTGTCACTGCTCTGATGTCACAAATGGAGGACAAGTGGATCAGTCAGTGCTGCGGTGTTACAGAGGGGATGAATTTGAGGCTGTCATGACTGTGATGTCCCAGAGAGGGGAATAATGCCTCTGTCACCGCTGTGGTGTCACAGAGAGGCGTAAATTCGAGTTGTCAGTGCAGTGATGTGATAGAGAGGGGAAAATGGGTCCCTGATTGGTGTGATGTCAGAGAGAGGAAAAAACTGAGACTGCCTCTGCACTGGTGTCACAGAGAGGCATCAATTGGGCCTGTGACTTCTGTGGTGTCAGAAAGAGGGGAAAAGTGAGTCTGACACTGCTGTGGTGTCCCAGAGAGGGGAAAAATGGAGTGATCACTGTTGTGCAGTCCCAGAGAAAGTTCCACAGGTGCTATGACTTGTCTATTGCCACAAAGGGGATGGAATTGGGGTTGTTGGGGCTGTGGTGTGACAGAGAGTTTTAAATTGGTTCTGATGTGATGTCCCAGAGAGGGGAATAATGGGTCTTTGAGCGCCGTGGTGTCACCGAGAGGTGTCAATTGGACTTGTCAGTGCAGTGATCTCCCAGAGAGAGGAAAAGTGAGGCTGTCACTGCTGTGGCCTATAGGAGGGGATGAATTCCCACTTGTCTTTGATGTTATGTCACGGAGAGGAGAAACCTGGCACTGTCACCGCTGGGGTGTTACAGATAGGTGTAAATTGGGCTTGTTCCATCTGTGGTGTGACAGAAAGGGTGAAATTTGGTCTGTCAGTGCTGTGATGCCTTAAAGGGTGGAAACTGGGTCTTTCACTGCTGTGATGTCCCAGAGAGGCGTAGATTGGGGTGTCCCACTGCTGTGATGTCCCAGAGAGGGGAAAAGAGGGGCTATCACATCTGTGGAGTCTGAAAGAAAGTTACACAGGTGTTTTGACTTGTCTGTTGCCACAGAGGGGATGCAATTGGGGATGTCATGGCTATGGTATCAGGGAGAGGTTTGAATTGGTTCTGTCTCTGCTGTGATGTCACAGAGAAGGGAATAATGAGTCTGTCACCACTGTGGTGTCCCAGAGAGGTGTAAATTGGACTTGTCACTGACTGCAGTGATGTCACAGAGGTGAAACTGGGTCCCTCATTTTTGTGATGTCACAGAGAGGAAGAAACTGAGGATGCCACCACTTTGGTGTCATCAACAGATATAAGTTGGGCCTGTCACTGCTCTGATGTCACAAATGGAGGACAAGTGGATCAGTCAGTGCTGCGGTGTTACAGAGAAAATGAATTTGAGGCTGTGATGACTGTGATGTCCCAGAGAGGGGAATAATGCCTCTGTCACCACTGTGGTGTCACAGAGAGGCGTAAATTCGAGTTGTCAGTGCAGTGATGTGATAGAGAGGGGAAAATGGGTCCCTGATTGGTGTGATGTCAGAGAGAGGAAAAAACTGAGACTGCCTCTGCACTGGTGTCACAGAGAGGCATCAATTGGGCCTGTGACTTCTGTGGTGTCAGAAAGAGGGGAAAAGTGAGTCTGACACTGCTGTGGTGTCCCAGAGAGGGGAAAAATGGAGTGATCACTGTTGTGCAGTCCCAGAGAAAGTTCCACAGGTGCTATGACTTGTCTATTGCCACAAAGGGGATGGAATTGGGGTTGTTGGGGCTGTGGTGTGACAGAGAGTTTTAAATTGGTTCTGATGTGATGTCCCAGAGAGGGGAATAATGGGTCTTTGAGCGCCCTGATGTCACCGAGAGGTGTCAATTGGACTTGTCAGTGCAGTGATCTCCCAGAGAGAGGAAAAGTGAGGCTGTCACTGCTGTGGCCTATAGGAGGGGATGAATTCCCACTTGTCTTTGATGTTATGTCACGGAGAGGAGAAACCTGGCACTGTCACCGCTGGGGTGTTACAGATAGGTGTAAATTGGGGTTGTTCCATCTGTGGTGTGACAGAAAGGGTGAAATTTGGTCTGTCAGTGCTGTGATGTCTTAAAGGGTGGAAACCGGGGTCTTTCACTGCTGCGATGTCCCAGAGAGGCGTAGATTGGGGTGTCCCAGTGCTGTGATGTCCCAGAGAGGGGAAAAGAGGGGCTATCACAGCTGTGGACTCTGAGAGAAAGTTCCACAGGTGTTCTGACTTGTCTGTTGCCACAGAGGGGATGCAGTTGGGGATGTCATGGCTCTGGTATCAGGGAGAGATTTGAATTGGTTCTGTCTCTGCTGTGATGTCACAGAGAAGGGAATAATGAGTCTGTCACCACTGTGGTGTCCCAGAGAGGTGTAAATTGGACTTGTCACTGACTGCAGTGATGTCAGAGAGAGGTGAAACTGGGTCCCTCATTTTTGTGATGTCACAGAGAGGAAGAAACTGAGGATGCCACCACTTTGGTGTCATCAACACATGTAAGTTGGGCCTGTGACTGCTCTGATGTCACAAATGGAGGACAAGTGGATCAGTCAGTGCTGCGGTGTTACAGAGGGGATGAATTTGAGGCTGTGATGACTGTGATGTCCCAGAGAGGGGAATAATGCCTCTGTCACCGCTGTGGTGTCACAGAGAGGCGTAAATTCGAGTTGTCAGTGCAGTGATGTGATAGAGAGGGGAAAATGGGTCCCTGATTGGTGTGATGTCAGAGAGAGGAAAAAACTGAGACTGCCTCTGCACTGGTGTCACAGAGAGGCATCAATTGGGCCTGTCACTTCTGTGGTGTCAGAAAGAGGGGAGAAGTGAGTCTGTCACTGCTGTGGTGTCCCAGAGAGGGGAAAAGTGGAGTGATCACTGTTGTGCATTCCCAGAGAAAGTTCCACAGGTGCTATGACTTGTCTGTTGCCACAAAGGGGATGGAATTGGGGTTGTTGGGGCTGTGGTGTGACAGAGAGTCTTCATTTGGTTCTGTCTCTGATGTGATGTCCCAGAGAGGGGAATAATGGGTCTTTGAGCGCCGTGGTGTCACCGAGAGGTGTCAATTGGACTTGTCAGTGCAGTGATCTCCCAGAGAGAGGAAAAGTGAGGCTGTCACTGCTGTGGCCTATAGGAGGGGATGAATTCCCACTTGTCTTTGATGTTATGTCACAGAGAGGAGAAACCTGGCACTGTCACCGCTGGGGTGTTACAGATAGGTGTAAATTGGGCTTGTTCCAACTGTGGTGTGACAGAAAGGGTGAAATTTGGTCTGTCAGTGCTGTGATGCCTTAAAGGGTGGAAACTGGGTCTTTCACTGCTGTGATGTCCCAGAGAGGCGTAGATTGGGGTGTCCCACTGCTGTGATGTCCCAGAGAGGGGAAAAGAGGGGCTATCACAGCTGTGGAGTCTGAGAGAAAGTTACACAGGTGTTTTGACTTGTCTGTTGCCACAGAGGGGATGCAGTTGGGGATGTCATGGCTATGGTATCAGGGAGAGGTTTGAATTGGTTCTGTCTCTGCTGTGATGTCACAGAGAAGGGAATAATGAGTCTGTCACCACTGTGGTGTCCCAGAGAGGTGTAAATTGGACTTGTCACTGACTGCAGTGATGTCACAGAGAGGTGAAACTGGGTCCCTCATTTTTGTGATGTCACAGAGAGGAAGAAACTGAGGCTGCCACCACTTTGGTGTCATCAACAGATGTAAGTTGGGCCTGTCACTGCTCTGATGTCACAAACGGAGGAAAAGTGGATCAGTCAGTGCTGCGGTGTTACAGAGGGGATGAATTTGAGGCTGCAATGACTGTGATGTCCCAGAGAGGGGAATAATGCCTCTGTCACCGCTGTGGTGTCACAGAGAGGCGTAAATTCGAGTTGTCAGTGCAGTGATGTGATAGAGAGGGGAAAATGGGTCCCTGATTGGTGTGATGTCAGAGAGAGGAAAAAACTGAGACTGCCTCTGCACTGGTGTCACAGAGAGGCATCAATTGGGCCTGTGACTTCTGTGGTGTCAGAAAGAGGGGAAAAGTGCATCTGTCACTGCTGTGGTGTCCCAGAGAGGGGAAAAATGGAGTGATCACTGTTGTGCAGTCCCAGAGAAAGTTCCACAGGTGCTATGACTTGTCTATTGCCACAAAGGGGATGGAATTGGGGTTGTTGGGGCTGTGGTGTGACAGAGAGTTTTAAATTGGTTCTGATGTGATGTCCCAGAGAGGGGAATAATGGGTCTTTGAGCGCCGTGGTGTCACCGAGAGGTGTCAATTGGACTTGTCAGTGCAGTGATCTCCCAGAGAGAGGAAAAGTGAGGCTGTCACTGCTGTGGCCTATAGGAGGGGATGAATTCCCACTTGTCTTTGATGTTATGTCACGGAGAGGAGAAACCTGGCACTGTCACCGCTGGGGTGTTACAGATAGGTGTAAATTGGGCTTGTTCCATCTGTGGTGTGACAGAAAGGGTGAAATTTGGTCTGTCAGTGCTGTGATGTCTTAAAGGGTGGAAACCGGGGTCTTTCACTGCTGCGATGTCCCAGAGAGGCGTAGATTGGGGTGTCCCAGTGCTGTGATGTCCCAGAGAGGGGAAAAGAGGGGCTATCACAGCTGTGGACTCTGAGAGAAAGTTCCACAGGTGTTCTGACTTGTCTGTTGCCACAGAGGGGATGCAGTTGGGGATGTCATGGCTATGGTATCAGGGAGAGATTTGAATTGGTTCTGTCTCTGCTGTGATGTCACAGAGAAGGGAATAATGAGTCTGTCACCACTGTGGTGTCCCAGAGAGGTGTAAATTGGACTTGTCACTGACTGCAGTGATGTCACAGAGAGATGAAATTGGGTCACTCATTTTTGTGATGTCACAGAGAGGCATCAATTGGGCCTGTCACTTCTGTGGTGTCAGAAAGAGGGGAAAAGTGAGTCTATCACTGCTGTGGTGTGGCCCCTCCTAAGCATCTCCTGTGGCCGGTGAGGAAATAGACAGGGCCTGTCCCCGCCCCTTTTTCTAAACCCTGCCCCCGCACCCATAGCCACGCCCCTCCAAAGCAGCTCCTATGGCCGGCGAGAAGAAATACAGACCCCTGCCCGGCCCCTTTTTGAAAGCCCCGCCCACCCTACCGATAGACACGCCTCCCCAAAGGCAGCTCCTGAAGCTGGTGAGGATAGTGACAAGCCCTGGCCCCACCCCTTTCTCTTAAGCATGCACACCCACTCACAGCCACCTCCCTCCAAAAGCAGCTCCAGAGGTTGGTGAGGAGCGAGACATGCTGTGGCCCCGCCCTTTTCTTTAAGCCCCGCCCACCCACTCCTAACCTTGCTCCTGCCGGAGCATCTCTGGAGGCCGGTGAGGGGAGAGACATGCCTTTACCCTGCCCCTTTCTCTAAGCCCCTCCTACCCACTCATAGCCACAGCCCTCCAAAAGCAGCTCCTAAGGTCAGCGAGAAGAGAGACAGCCCCTGGCCCCGCCCCTTTCTCTAAGCCCCGCTCACCCACTCCTAACCACACTCCTGCCAGAGCATCTCTGGAGGCTGGTGAGGAGAGAGACATGGCCTGGCCCCGCCCCTTTCTCTATACCCCGCCCCTCCACCCGTAGCCACGCCCCTCCAAAAGCAGGTCCCGGGGCCCGTAAGCAAAGTGACAAAACTTGGCTTCGGCCATTTTCGTAAGCCCCGCCTTTCTTCTAGCAGCTCCAGAGGCGGGTGAGGAGAGAGACAAGACACCTGGCCCCGCCCCTTTTTCTAAGCCCCGCCCCTGCACCCATAACCACGCCCCTCCAAAGCAGTTCCTATGGCCGGCAAGGAGAGAGACAAGGCCTGGCCCCGTTCCTATTTTTAAGACACGCCCGCCCACTCATAGCCACGACCCTCCCGGAGCAGCTGCTGTGGCCGGTTAAGAGATAGACAAGCCCTGGCTTTGCCCCTTTTTCAAAGCACCCCCCAGTCACGAAAAGCCACGGACCCCCCTATTAGCAGCTCCCGAGGGCGGTAAGGAGATACGCAAGCCCTGTTCCTTCCCCTTTTTCTAAGTCTCGCCCCCGCAGCCATAGCCACGCCCCTCCAAAGCAGCTCCTGTGGCCGGCAAGGAGAGAGACAAGGCCTGGTCCCGCCCCTTTTTCTAAGCCCCGCCCACCCACTCATAGCCACACCCCTCCAAAAGCAGATCCCGGAACCCGTGAGGAGAGTGACAAGACTTGGCTCCGCCCCTTTATCTAATCCCCGCCCACCCACCGATAGACACGCCTCCCCAAAGGCAGCTTCTGAAGCTGGTGAGGAAAGTGACAAGCCCTGGCCCCGCCTCTTTCTCTTATGCCTGCACACCCACTCACAGCCACGCCCCTCCAAAAGCAGCTCCAGAGGCTGGTGAAAAGAGAGACATGCTCTGGCCCCGCCCCTTTCTCTAAGCCCCTCCCACCCACTCCTAACCATGCTCCTGCCGGAGCATCCCTGGAGGCCGGTGAGGAGAGGGACATGGCCTGGCCCCGCCCCTTTCTCTATGCCCCGCCCCTCCACCCATAGCCACGCCTTCCAAAAGCAGCTTCCGGGGCGGTGAGCAAAGTGATAAGACTTGGCTTCGCCCATTTTTGTAGGCCCCGCCCACCCACGTAAACCCACGCCTTTCTTCTAGCAGCTCCAGAGGCGGGTGAGGAGAGAGACAAGACACCTGGCCCCACCCCTTTTCCTAAGCCCCGCTCACTCACGAAAAGCCACGCCCACCCCATTAGCAGCTTCCGCGGGCGGTAAGGAGATACGCAAGCCCTGTTCCTGCCCCTTTTTCTAAGCCCCGCCTCTGCACCCATAGCCACGGCCCTCCAAAGCAGCTCCTGTGGCCGGCAAGGAGACAAGGCCTGGCCCCGCCCCTTTTTCTAAGCCCCCCCCCACCCACTCATAGCCATGCCCCCCTTCAAGCAGCTCCTAAGGCCGGCGAGCCGAGAGACAGACCCTGACCCCGCCCCTTTTTCTAAGCCCCGCCTGCCATCTCATAGCCACACCCCCCTTCAAGCTGCTCCAAAGGCCAGCGAGCCGAGAGACAGACCCTGACCCCGCTCCTTTTTCTAAGCCACGCCCCCGCACCCATAGCCACGCCCTTCCAAAGCAGCTCCTGTGGCCGGCAAGGAGAGAGACACGGCCAGTTCCCGCCCCTTTTTCTAAGCCCCGCCCACCTACTCATAGTTACGCCCCCCCTTCAAGCAGCTCCTAAGGCCGGCGAGCCGAGAGACAGACCCTGGCCCCGCCCCTTTTTCTAAGCCCCGCCCTCGCACCCATAGCCACGCCCCTCCAAAGCACCTTCTATGGCCGGCGAGGAGAAAGACAAGGCCTGGCCCCGTTCCTATTTTTAAGACACGTCCACTCACTCATAGCCACGACCCTCCCGGAGCAGCTGCTGTGGCTGGTTAGGAGATAGACAAGCCCTGGCTTTGCCCCTTTTTCTAAGCCCCGCCCCCACCCACAGCCACGCCCCTCTTCAAGCAGCTCCTAAGGCCGGCGAGAAGAAAGACAAACCCTGGCCCCGCCCCTTTTTGTAAGCCCCACCCTCTCATGTAAATCCACGCCCCTCCCCGAGCAGCTCCAGAAACGAGTGAGGAGAGTGACAAGGCCTGACCCCGCCCCTTTTACTTAAGCCCCGCCCACCCACTTCTAACCACGCTCCTGCAGGAGCGTCTCTGGAATCCGGTGAGGAGAGAGACATGGCCTGGCCCCGCCCCTTTCTCTATTCCCCGCCCCTCCACCCATAGCCACGCCACTCCAAAAGCAGCTCCCGGTGCCGGTGAGCAAAGGGACAAGACTTGGCTTCGCCCATTTTGGTAGGCCCCGCCCTCCCTCGTAAAGCTACGCCTTTCTTCTAGCAGCACCAGAGGCGGGTGAGGAGAGAGACAAGACGCCTGGCCCCGCCCCTTTTTAAGCCCCTCCCACTCACGAACAGCCACGCCCGCCCTCATATTAGCAGCTCCTGAGGGCGGTACGGAGATACGCCAGCCCTGTCCCTGCCCCTTTTTCTAAGCCCCGCCCCCGCACCCATAGCCACGCCCCTCCAAAGCAGCTCCTATGGTCAGCAAGGAGAGAGACAAGGCCAGTCCCCACCCCTTTTTCTAAGCCCCGCCCACCCACTCATAGCCACGCCCCCCTTCAAGCTGCTCCTAAGGCAAGCGAGCCGAGAGACAGACCCTGGCCCCGCCCCTTTTGCAAAGCCCCGCCCTCTCACGTAAATCCACGCCCCTCCCCCAGCAGCTCCAGAAGCTAGTGAGGAGAGTGACAAGCCCTGACCCCGCCCCTTTCTCTTAAGCCTTGCCCACCCACTCATAGCCACACCCCTCCAAAAGCAGCCCCCGGGGCCGGTGAGGAGAGTGACAAGACTTGGCTCCGCCCCTTTATCTAATCCCCGCCGACCCACCTATAGACACGCCTCCCCAAAGGCAGCTCCTGAAGCTGGTGAGGAAAGTGACAAGCCCTGGCCCCGCCCCTTTCTCTTAAGCCCGCACACCCACTCACAGACACGCCCCTCCAAAAGCAGCTCCAGAGGTTGGTGAGGAGGGAGAAATGCTCTGGTCCCGCCCCTTTCTCTGAGCCCCTGTCTTGGTTCTAGAAGACAGGTGTCTGCTAGGGAGAGCAGGAGCCTCTCTTGGGATGAAAGAATTTAGACCCCCTCCCTCTGAATTATTATAATTTTGAAATCAATGTGTTTTCAGGCAGAGATCTGGGGATAGGAATAACAGTTCTTTACTAGTATAACCAGGCAAACAAACAAACAATAACTACAGCAATAACAAGAAAACAGAACCAGGGACTCCGGGATAGCTTTCTCGGCTGAGACGGGATGGAGGAGAGACTTTGTTTTCACAAACCCCTCGGGCAGTCAGTCCCGGTGCTCCTGCAGGGCTCCGAGGAAACAGTCAGCTGGAACAGCAGGGACGAGCTGAGATCCTGGGCTGGTGGATGAGGTGTATCAGCAGGTCCACGGCGATGCCTGGCAGGACAGGGGGTGCGAGGCCACCAACCAAGAGGGGAGAAGGAGAAGAAGAAGCTCCGCGACTCAGCGCACGAACGTCTTTCTTTCCCGAAGCCGAGGAAAAAGCCAGCTAAAAACTGTCCCCACCCTCCTTTTTCTGCTCCATTCCCTGCCACCCTGGGCCCGGCTACTCTTTGTCTTTTGTGAGCACCCTTAAGTACCGGTAGTTAGGTTTCCCAGCACATAATGGGTAAAAATTCCCACCTAACCCTCAACAGCCCCTCCCAACCACTCCTAACCACGCTCCTGCTGGAGCATCTCTGCAGGCTGGTGAAAAGAGAGACATGGCCTGGCCCCGCCCCTTTCTCTATGCCCCGCCCCTCCACCCATAGCCACGCCCCCCTTCAAGCAGCTCCAGAGGCCGGTGAGGAGAGTGACAAGCCCTGACCCTGTGCCTTTCTTTTAAGCCCCACCCACTCGCTCATAACCACACCCCTCCAAAAGCAGCTCCTGAGGCTCGTGAGGGGAGAGACATGCCCTGACAACGCCCCTTTCTCTAAGCCCCGCCCACCCACTCATAGCCACGCCCCTCCCAGAGCAGCTCTAGAGGCTAGTGAGGAGAAGGAAAAGCCCTGACCCCGCCCCTTTCTCGAAGCCCCGCCCACCCAGTCATAGCCTCACGCCTCCAAAAGCAGCTCCCGGGGCCGGTGAGGAGAGTGACAAGACTTGGCTCCCCCCCTTTATCTAATACCCGCCCACCCACCTATAGACACGCCTCCCCAAAGGCAGCCCCTGAAGCTGGTAAGGAAAGTGACAATCCCTGGTCCCGCCCCTTTCTCTTAAGCCCGCACACCCACTCATAGCCACGACCCCCTTCAAGCAGCTCCTAAGGCCGGCGAGCCGAGAGACAGACCCTGGCCTCGCCCCTTTTTCTAAGCCCCGCCCCCGCACCCATAGCCACACGCCTCCAAAGCAGCTCCTAAGGCCGGCGAGAAGAAAGACAGACCCTGGCCCCGCCCATTTTTCTTAAGCCCCGTCCTCTCACGTAAAGCCACGCCCCTCCCCGAGCAGCTCCAGAGGCCGGTGAGGCGAGTGACAAGACTTGGCCCCGCCCCTTTCTCTATGCCCCGCCCACCCACTTTTAACCACGCTCCTGCCAAGCATCTCTGGAGGCCGGTGAGGAGAGAGACATGGCATGACCCCGCCCCTTTCTCTAAGCCCCTCCCACCCACTCATAGCCACACCCCTCCACAAGCAGCTCCTAAGACCGG